>NW_010098009.1:75912-169469 GCF_000699245.1 Pterocles gutturalis
GTCTCTCTACAACCCTGAAAATAATAATTCTGCATGAGACTACTTCTGGCACATGTAGGTGGCAAAAATGGCTTTGAGAATCTTTACCAAAGAACCATCTGGAGCCTGTACGAGGGCCAAGAACACTGAGAACTTCCTCCATGGAAGAGCTGATGAGCTGGGTGGAGCAGCAAGCAGTAAACTGTGGCTGTAATCCTGTTAACTGGCCAGCACATCAGACAGGTGGGCAGGCTGCCCAAATGCCATTTTGCTGGGAGTTGTAGCTAGCAGGCTGCACTCCCCTTTAGGTTGTGCTAAAGCAATAGCGGAAGCCATCTGCATTCAAGTTAGATGCACAGAGTGGTCCAAAATGCAACCATTAACCCGTTCCTGATGGCTCAGTAAGTGCACGTGCTTTGTATCCATCGTACGCTGGAAGTGGAGCTGGTTATTGGAGCTCCTTGGGGATGAGGTTGCTGTAGGTGTGTAAAGAAAGATGGTTTTGGGAAGGCTGGGAGGGGAGATGCTGAGTTTTAGTGAAGATGGGCACCATTGTTTATTCATCCTACTGTAACTTTTGTGGATGGAAGGAGGAGGAAATGTGTCTGCAGAAGGACCTCAGGAGGAAAGGCTTTCATCAGTCCTGGTACAAAAATTGCAGGTGTTGCTGTTGCAGGGAAGAGCCTTATGCAAGTGCCAAACAGTACCAAGCCCTGGTGTCCTGGTGTGGAGGCGGGGAGGCATCCCTGGCCGCTGCAGTGGATGCCTGCTGCTCTGTAGGCAGTCTGCTGAAGTAAGTAGATGGTTGTTCGTACTAGGTGTTGAGTTTATTCAGTTTATTCCAGGTGAAACAGATAGTCATTCTATAAAACAGGAGTAGCTAAATACTTGAAATCTTACTGCCGGTGTCATCTTCTATAAATATAATTAGAACAGGTGAATGACAGGTGTGGTCATGCGTTTCCTGTGAACTTCTTAGCTTCTGGCTCCCTTCTGGCTGAATGGTTGGAATAGGAGTCCTTTTCCTGGAAGCAGGAAATGCTGTAAGTTCTTTCATGCTAGCAGCAGGTCAGGCAGTGAGGAAATGCTTTGTCACTTGGAAAAACAATACAGTCATCAGTATGGTTCTTTACAAGATGCACTAGTTCTGTAGGAATGCCTGAAAGTTTATGACTGCAAGATGTCAAAATAATAAGTTGGTTTGCGATAAGAAGAGCAGAAACTTCAGTTACCTGATGTTTCCTCTGCTGATCTTCCAGCCATTTCAAATATGAAAGGGATTTTTTTTGTTGCTCCTTCCCACTTTACACTTCACTGAAAGGCAAAATTTCCCGTGTCACTAGTTATTTCAGTGTTTCCTGGATTTTGGGAAATCGTTGCTTACATATTGGTGCTCTTTCTAAATAAGTGTGGGTGATTTCTATGGAGTGTTTCAGAATAAATTTCACTTTTTCTTTCTTGCTCTCTGTGTGTTTCATATGCAAGCTATCTGTTACTGTCTGTGGGTTTACTTACTCCCTTAGGATGGAATTTATTTAGAAGAAAATGACTAATTCTTTTATCATTGAAGTGTAGTTAAAAGTAACATTGGGTGAAAAAAAAATAGCAAACAGGGTGCTTGATGAATATAGCACTCCCAGTAGCAGTGCTTCCACATGTGTTCAGTGGATAGAACTCTTCAAATGCTTCCATAGCAAATGGGTGCCTTTCTAACCTTCTCAGTAAATTACCCCAAAGGTAATAGCTGATAATTCTGCAGCTCTTAGTGATGTCTGTCTACAAGTTATTTTTAAAGACAGACTTCTTGTGAAGAGTAGTACTTTGATATTCCGAGAATGAATTCCAGTCAGTTGAATGCTAATGTGAATAAGACACAATGTTTCATATTTCATGTTTAATTCTGATTTAACTTGAAATTTCTACAGTTGGACTGCAGTTGGTAACAAAGAGGAGAAAATATACATATAGAGTTAATATTTTTGGAGTAGGTGTTAGAATGTGTACTTTACCTGGACTGGGTATTCAGAATCTGCCTGGCTTTTTTAAAATGTTGTCACAACTGCATGAAAACTACCTGAATATAATTCCTATAATCAATATTATTGCAAGGATTCTTTGATCTATGGTTTGTGTGTGGTTTTGGGGTGGGGGGGTCAGGAGGGTTGTTTAGGTTTTTGTGGGGTTTTTTTTGTTTGTTTGTTAAAAGTAGCCTAAGAACAATCTGAAGGAATCACCTTAAGTTGGATCTAGGATCTGTCACAATGTTAGAACAGGTTCTTTGTCCAATAAAGTGACACTGTACTCTTGTAATAGAAGAAAGTATTTCAGAAAGAAATCAATGAAAAGTAGTTGTCTTCAAATTTTTGGCAGTTACTGCTCTAAGACCTCATACTTATTTGGACTTGAGGGTAAATTTTCAGTAGAACTACAGCATAAATTAGAATTACACAACATAAACTAACTTAGATTTTTTTTTTTACCATCCTGTAATGGCTGTTCATTGCTGTGATAGATCACAATCACGCATATATCAATACTAAAAGCCATTTTTTATTATACATTCCAGGTATACTCTTAAAAAAATCATACTATTTTTAATAAGTGTATAATACAAATGCCTTTTCTGCAGAGCCTACTGTTGTGTGGAAACCATTGTACTCTCCAGAGATGTTTAGGATCTGTGGAAAAATACTTTTCATCCACCAAAGGAAATAGGGTATTTGACAACATGCATTTGTCTACAAAATGTGAAGCAATATCTGATGAAATACGCTTTGTCAATAAAATAAATTGCCAAACAAAATGTAATCCTTCCTCAAAATACGTTTAGCCTACACAGTGAAATAAGCTACTTCTACAAAGTGCATTTTGTTGTTTGAATTATTTTGATTTGCTGTCTATCAGAATCTGTAGATAAAGTGTTTTTTTGTCAGACACTGTATATCAGCCTTATTTTATTACATATAGATAAAATACATTTAATTTGAAGGTAGGCATTTGACAGGACACCTTAAACTGGTATTGGTTTAGCTGAAATGATAAAGCACAGACCTGTGCTGTTTGTGGTGTGAGAGGCGCGCTTCCTAACTCTGCATATAAATAACGCCTCTGTAGTTTGTAATTCAGCTGCTGTTGCTGGGATTTAAGTGTATTTTCTTCTGATGAATAGTTTCTGTGAGTTGCTCACTGCACTAAAGCAAGGTACATAACGGTTTGGTCAGTGGATGCAAATGTCAGTCCTTGTTCAGCTGTTCATGCTGTTTCAGTCATACAGCTTGCATTCCCTGTATCCACGGGTGAACCGCAGGGTTCAAGCTAAGCCTCTCCCTGACTTCTGTGGAGCCATACCAGATGCTTATCTGAGTAAGGATTTGCAGAATGGGAATGGAGAGTGTCTAAGCTGGGGAATAGCTCTTCCATTTCTAATTAATTAAAAGTTTTTGCATTATTATAATTCTATTAGAAGGTATAGGAAATTTTTATTTTTAATGACAATTTCTTATTGATCTCAAAAATTAACAAAAAATCTTCAATGTGTATATGCAAAGCTATTTTAGACCTTATGCAGCTGTAAAGAAGGACATAATTCTTCTTTGGAAAAGGTTGCCAAAAACTTAAATCTTTGTGGAGAAATACAAGGCTCCTGTTGAGTTTTTGAACGTTAGTGTATTTAGTATATGTTAAAGTTTGTGCTACAGGATCTAGAGTTCAGTTTTGTAACATAATGTTCAGAAAAAGGATTACAGATTTTCCTATTTCGTAGTTCTTGTTAAAATTATATATGAGGGCTCCAAATTTGAATGTAAAGAAATAAAAGTTACTTTGAGACTATCTTTGTATCAGTCTAAGAAGTACTAGTTGTGGCAATAAGTAAATGTGCGAGTTGCTCAGTCATGATTTGGAAGTACAGAACTGAAGGTGAAAGCAAAGCAGAAGTCTCCAACCCAGGTGAAGTGTCTCCTGAATTAGAGTGATGCAGGTTGCCTTTACTGAGAAGTTAGCAAGGTCATTCTTGTCCCTGCTTGCTTTCCTGATTGCAAGAATATTAAAAGAAAAATTCAGTAGAGTGTAAAGGCTTTAATTCAGTAATACATCTAAAGTGTCTACTCAAATGTTAAGTTTACACTAGAATGTTTTGAATGAGAGTGGACTTAAAAATGTCAAGAAAAGTTGAGGTATGTTAAAAATAAATGTATTTGGCTAAATAGAAATTAACGCTAAACTTTTGCATCATGTAGAAACAAAAATATACAGTGCTACGGTGGAGAACGCATCACAGGGCTGGTTCCCTTACCTTCTGTACCAGTAATTTCCCGGTTGTTTCAGGAAGAGCTCATGGATAGAGTATGTTTATTATGTGTAACCAAGTGGAAACTACTTTTGTTTTAGAATGTTACTTCATGTACAATAAATTAGAAGCTCTATAACTAAAAAATGTGTGTAGAAATGGGCAAATTGGACTACTAATATTATGTGAACATTGTGTTAGTGTTACAGGAAGTGCATGCTGCCTTCCTTTCTCCTTCAAACCAGTGTGCTTCTCTTGTTAGTGTCATTTGAATGAAGTGTGTCTACCTAAATGAAATGGTTAATGTGATATTTGTTCAGATATTTTAACCTTAATTTGGAGGATATTATTTCTTTTGTCCCTTTTGCTGCCATGTTTCTAAACTAACACAGTAATCATAAATTAAAAAATACACGTTAGCTTGGGACATCATAAAGATTTGACAGAGAGCTCACTTGTCAAGAAGCAGACTAATCTGTATGTGACGTAGAGGAGCTGTTTTTCTCTGAACAGCTTCATTGCTTAAATGAGAGATGAGCCCAGGTACCTGAGGATAACTTGGGTACTTGGGTAAATGTCAGAGCTGTTGCATTTTTCCCTATTTTAATGTAAATCAGGATTGCCTCCTCTTTCCTTGTGTTATTTAATGCAGTAAATCTTATAGGAGCTGCCTATTAATAGCTGTTGTAGGAGAAACTATGTAATAGATCTTTAAATTATATTTTTGAATTACGTATCATTTCCTTTTACATAATTGTGTATAGCACAGCTAATGAAATACCAATTTAAAAAATAGTTGTTTTTTGAATATGTAGCTACTGAACATCAGTCTGTTCTTTTTGCTTCAGCTTGTTAGTGCCCTGGGTGTTGCAGAGCTGAAGTGTGAAAGTGACCTATTTATTATGGTCTTTACATTGCTTGAATTCTTGGTTGTTTCTGTCATGTTGCTGCTTTCATTCAAGAAACTTCTTTAGACATAGGTTGAATATCTGTCTCTAGTATTGCGTGTGTCTGTGGACATTGAAGAAAAACTTCTTACAACTGCCCTTATGCAATCTGATGCTGCATTTTCACATTTACATCTTGCGTGAGTCTGAATCCAGGTTATTTCTGTAGTGTTTTGTGCTCCTTGAAAGGAAGGGTTCTTGGGGGAGTCAGTCATACATATTCTTTCCAGCTTGTTTCTTTTTAGGGGCAGGAGACAAAGGAAGGAAGATGCTTAAGAACTGAAAATCAGGCACGGGAAGTTAAAGAATTAGAGCTACTTCACTGGCAGAACTCGGACCCTATGGCGCATGTAGGGAAGAATGAGGACTGTCTGCAGGTATGGTTGTGAGAAATAAGACAGTACTGTAAAAATGAGTAACTAGTGACTAATATGCAGATAATACTTTTACCACATAGAATTTGGTTGCAGATAGGAAGAAGAGAAACGCACAGAAAATAGTTAATTCATCTTAAGTTGCTGGAAAATGATCTTTTTGTGCCATAAAAAAGGAGTAAAACTGGATGAAACAGTATAATAGTAGAAATAGTCCAAGTTAGCTTCTGCAGCCCATTGCTCAGGTTCAATACTAAACCTTCATACTGGCATGAAAAGTCAATCATTAAACTTTGCCTTTGGAAAGTTCTCATGAAGGAATGGGCAGAGTAGTCTCACTTTTGCTCGTTAAGCCACTAGGAGCATGTGTGCAAGTCATAGTGATGCTCATTTTTATTCTATTGAGTGTACAATTTACATTCAGTTTTGAGAAAATGGTAATGGCAGAAAGCTACTTCTTGAGTGGTTAAATTACAGTTATGCTTCCCCCTTAATATATTTCAGAGTTGAAATAATCTGATTTGCATTGTTCTACGTGAGTTTGGAAGATGGGGGTACTAACCGATTAGGACTGAAAAGTTGCTCTTGAGGCATTTTTAGCTTTGATGTATGATAACAAAGGTTGTAAGATGGTGTTTTCTGCATCTCTGTCCACTTCTTCAACCTAGATTTTGAACTCTTGCACAATGTACGCTGACTTTGGTAAAGGCTAAGAGACCTCAGAGGTGAGTGATTTCCTGCAAGGTGAGAGAGAACTTGTAAATGGTTGTGTTACGGGAACAGATGTCAAAATGCCTCAGCTCTAGAAAAGTGTCCATTAGTGAATGTACCTTGTAAGGCACCAAAGTCAGTCAACCACACACACACACTGAAATATCTTATACATCTTATCAGCAACTGAATTTCATTAGTTCCATTGCTCACAGAATGAATAGTTTTTGTTGAGAAATTAATAATTCAAGGTTTCATCACTGGGTTTAAAAATACATATAGTTTTTTATAGTTTGCACATCTTATTGCTAGAAATTGGAATAGAAAGTATCTCTCAAAATGGGTACGTTGAGTTTTCATGAAAAAATGACATGAATAATTGGAAAATTAAGTGAGAGTGTGTAAGGACTCGATAAAATTTGGTGAGGTTGTAGTGTAACTGTAGATCATTACATACCCAGTCTCTGAGGCAGTTTTTTGTAGGCTGTGCTCTATATTTGCACTTAGGTGAAGAAATAAAGTATCAGATTGTTTCCCAGTATGCCAACATTGATTAGAGATAAACAATAATTGATTTTAATTACATTTAAGGGAAGCCTAACAATTGGAAGCCAAAATCAAATGATATTTCAGTCCCGATGTTCAGAACATATCGAAAATGCTGGAATTTTCTCCAGGTTATGTAGTATACTTGCTTACCATTTAAGCACTCCAGTCATTTTGACGAAGAGCAAGGAATTGTGCCTGTTCGTTTGGGTACCTTCATAAGGTGGCGTTGAGTACAGAAAAATGAACACACTTCAGGAGTAAAACATCCTGCATCAATTTTTAAAATACATTTCTAAAATCTTGAAATGGTGAATATTAAAGCAGATTTATACACACTGCTTCAGTGGTTTTTAGCAGCTGACTGGGCTGATACAAACCATTGTTGGTTTGTTTGTTTGATGTCACTCAGTGTTTGTGTGCTGTCTCCAGGCTTTCACTGAGAGTTGATTCCCTGTAGCAACAGTTTCTTACACTTAGGTTATTTTCTTTGAAGGAAATGAACTAGCCTGTTTCTCAGTGATAACTAGCTATATCCTCTGTTGATCGGTGATAACAGCTCCGTGACTTGTAGTATTAAGACCTGCTGGTCCTCAGCATCATTGCTGAGAGCAGGCGAAAAGCAAGGAGCGGTTGGTGTTGTTTAGTCCTGGCCTCCTGCATCACGTCAGGTGCTCTCATGGTCCGTCGTCGCCAGTCCAAAATATTTTCATGCCACTTCTAGCTAACCAGGGGATAAATTGACTTAGAAATCTTGGTTGCCATGTGAACCGGGATCCTGCATTTGTTTCCAAGAAATAGAAACCACTTTTGTTATTCAGTTTCAGTTCAAATGCGCTGTTGCCCTTCCCTTTGCAGGGCAGGTTTTGTGCGTCCGTTTGCGTTTGTTGTTGACCTGTGGTAAGCCAGTAATGCAGCTGGGGTTCAGATGAGCACTGGAGCAATGGAATTAGACATCCATATTTGACTCCTGTGCACAAACATTGGATCAAATTTGCAAAACTCAGTTTTAGGGGTAAAGATATTCCTGCTATTTCCTCACCCCACCTCTATATATGGGAATTGTTGGAACTAATAGTATTTTGTTCATGTTCATAGATTTGAAATGTAGAACGGTCTCTTGTTATTTATTGTACTTACAAAGATTAACTGGTGGAGAAAAAAAATGAGATACAAACATTCCTAGTTACTAGCTAAGCAAGTAAGAGTGTTTTGTGAAGAAAATATCACTTGGATTTTTTTGGTATTTCATAGAAAAGCCAGGGTTGTTGAGCAAGTGAGGTATTGGAGCTGCCATTTACAGATTAGCAGAAGTTCATTATTTTCAGTTGATAATTAGTTACTGAATCTGCTTATATTGCTGTAAGAGTAATTACATTTCTAGATGGACTTGTGTAAAATTTTGCAGTCAATTTAAAGAAGGCCTATCCTTGAAGTCTTGGATAGGATCCTGCAAGGGTTTTGGCGTTGGAAGATACTGTGTACGTATTTTTATCTGATTTTTAGTGCTTTTTTCATTAACATAAATGCCAGAGTCACTTCTGTCAGTTAAAACAATTCTGTCAGTTTTAGTTTTGAGTAGTGTTTCTCTGTGCTTTATTACATTGTTTCTTCCTAAAGCCTTTAGTCAGCTCTTTTAACCCCAACTTTTCACTAGGATGGTTTTGCAGCTTCTTCAGATGTGAGCTGTGTTGACACGGACAAGCTGCTTTTGCGGTACAAGCCCTTGTGTCCTATGGAAAGCACCTTATACTGTATTTTTTGGTGTGAACTTAAAATTTTCTTTTTTCCCGTGGCTGACATTCTTTGTCACAAAAGTTGTCAGGGACCAGTGGTCCTCGAAGTGATGAAGCTTAGTGCTTTGGTTTGCTGCTCTGGCTGAACAGGCTTCCAGTATCCATTGTGGATACAGGAATTATGTGTCATCTAACAGGCACAGGGATAATACATGCCTTTTTAAATTCTCTCTTTCTGTATTGTACATGTCATGCTTCAGTTGCTGCAGCTTTAAAAAAAATTGTTCTGTGCTGTACTTACATGACTGCTCTTTTCAAATGGCTATTGCATTTTCTTCTTTTCTGTGTGACTTGGTGTATCTGTAGGAACGAAGCCTAGAGAGCTCTGCCCTGTAATGTAATGCATGTGAATTCCCCTGACCTCCTTCATTTCTCAACATTAATTGTCAGAGTTTCTTTGGAAGGAGCTACCAAAATCAGGAATTACAGACAACACAACTGAGATAAATTGAAAATGAAACTTAGGTCAGTCGCGGGGCTTTGGCTATACTAGTGTAAAATTATATGATTGTTTTCTTAATATAAACCTTAGAATGTATGTTAGTAGACAGTGTGTTAGTGCTGAAATTCTGAGGCAATTGGATTTGTTTCCTTTATATAAATATTCTTCATGTAAAAAGGTCGGTTAAGAATTGAGAAAACGTAAAATGTTTGTGGAAATTAAATGATCCCTGATAGAGCTGGGAGGAGTCAGGTCTTGGGAAGAGCAACTGCAGTCTTAATCTGTAACATAAAAAGAAGAATAATTTGCAAGAGGAAGTCATAATAAATGTTTGTTTAATTAGTTTTGCAGGGGAATGAAATACAAGAAAAAACATTGGCATAAAAAAGTATGATTTTAAATTAAGCTCTAAATGAGAATACAGTATTGATAAGTTGAACAAAAGCAGCTAAGGAGGATTCAAAAAGCAATGTGTACAATTTATCAGAGTAAAATAGCTTTATGCAAACATGTTTTGACAAATTATTTGAAGTGAGCATTATGAATGCTTTTTTGAATTGAGTAATATGCCGGCCTTCATCTAGGATTTAATCTGTCACCTGGTAAAAGGACCCAATGATCTCCATGCGATTTTTGACAATATGGATATAATTGCAGAAAGACTGAAACATAACCTTAAAATTAAGTCATGGAGCTTACAAGAAAAATTAAACAACCAGAATATAAACAGATTAGCAGAAGGGAAGAACTTAAATACATAGGGATGGAAATAATAAATTCAGCTAGCATGAGGTTGCTCATTATATTAGTTCTACATTAATATGAGATTATTACGTACTGATTAGGACATATGCTTATTTATTCTTAAGAAATCTGCTCTGAAGGAGCTCATTGACCTCAAGTCCTGTTGTATTGCCTATTGTATTCCTTGAAATGTGCGAATGTACGAGCAGTCTGATGGAAACTTGCAGTTAAGTTCTTGAGAAAACTATTTGTTAAACTAAGCAAGACAGTTCAGTGGTTTGTTTTTAAAATACAGGGACAAGTTAGCACATGGTACCAGTTTATTCTTAAGCCAGTGGAACTTTGCCTTTACCTTCCTTGCCTGAATGTTTCAGTGCAGAGTGTACCGCAGAATTCTGTTCTGTGTGCAAGAGTTACTGAAAGTATGCTCAGGATTTATGATCAATTTTGAGCAAAGTCCTGCCTAATTCACGCATGTCAACAAGGTCAGATTTTATCCATGATATCAAAATCTAAATTCCCTGGATTACGAAGGAGAAAATATTTCTTCATCTGTGTGATGGACTTGAAAAGTTCTTGTGAGATTGTTCTGCTTCAGAAGAGGGGAGCAAGAGGGTAAAAGCTATCAAATGATGCATTAATTCAGTGTGATGATTCAAGAAGGAATTTCATTTGTTAAATGTAATTTTTTTTCTTTCTATGAAGTAGATACAATTTGTATTTCTCAAATATTACATTATAATCAGTGTATCAAGACATGCCAAAGAACATAAATATGTAACAACACTTGCAGTTCTGGTCATTACAATTTTGGTCCATTTTGTAGAATCATAGAGTCATAGAATGGTTTGGGTTGGAAAGGACCTTAAAGGTCATCAAGTTCCAACCCCCCTGCTGTGGGCAGGGACACCCTCCACTAGACCATGTTTGTTATGTGTAGGGAGAGTCTGGACATGTCTCCTACATAGTCCAGTGGGTGACACAGTCCGGTGAGGCACCTCAGTTTGCATCCCTAATTTAAAAATAAATTTTACCAACTCAAAATCAAATTCCTTATAATACGGGTAATTGAGTTCATGGCTGCAGATGACAAATACTCAACTAAAACAAGATAGCTGTGAACATACCATGGCAGTATTTCAGATATGTTAAAGGGAAGCAATGAGATAACAGCTGCTCTGTGTAGTAGAAGAGAAGATACCTTGAACTCTTGAGAGCAAGAGATCTGTGAAATACTTGACGTGAATGAGTAATTGGTTGATCAGGTAATAACTATCCTAATTTGAACGTGACAAGGAAATTGATAGTTGATATTGTTAATATCCTCTAATGAGGCAGAAAGGGGACAAAAGAAATGCTAGAGTTGTGTGAGTGTGGTTTGAGAGTTGCTTGGATAAACAAGTGCAATATGGAGTGACTGGGAAACAATAAGAGATGATAAAAGGTACGATTTTCTAGTCGTTTTTCAGACTATAAGCATTGTGTCTGGCATGTACAATGGAGGAAAATGAGGGAAATTACTGAAGCTAGGAAAACATGGCATTATCCTTTGTTTGCAGTCAGTTTGCATGTGCCCTACATTGTTATTACATCCTAATTATTTTAAACGAGCTCTATAAAAGCATTATGTCATTCCTAAATTTCTTCTGAAGTTTGAGCATCTGGGTTCTGTGCATTTTTGTTGTGTTTTTATTCTGTGTTTTTGTTTGTTTTCTTCACATCAGATATGTGGGATTTGCAAGTAATTAATAGATTTAACACATTTGACGATGTCAATACGTAATTTCCACTTGTAGGTGTGTTCTTGCATAGATCCCACTGTGCATGTGGAAGAGGTCATAAAAAGAAACCCAAAAAACAACACAACAAACTAAATTCACAGATTATTTTATTTCACTGATAGTGTTGGTGTACTTTTAAATACCTAAATCAAGGCAGAAAAAAAAATAAGTAAATTATTGCTGCTTGCCATTGTTTAATATATGTTGATAATTTGGTAATCTGCTCTCCTGGGCAATTAAAAATGTAGTTTATTCCCAGAATCCTAATGGAAAACATCAGAAAAATTTCAGTGAAGGACCAGACTATGTAGATTAGCCCGTAAGTATGGGGAAATAAATTTTATGGCTTGTAATAATTGTGATAATGATTGTACTTGAGTAACTAAGGAACCCTTTATTGATCATGTTAATAATTAACAGCTACTGAAGATGCATTCTAAAAATGTTCACAAAATTGTTCTACTGTACCAAGTTTCTATTTTCTGGATTTTTTTATTAAAATAGTTTAAAAAATAGTTTAAAAGAATGTTCAAGTTGAAACCAAATATAGTTTTAATTACTATAAAAATCAAGTACTCTATTGCATAACTTTAGGACTGAAGAGTCTGTGCTACATTCGAATTGTTGCATAGATGGCAGAATGAAGAAGAACAGCAGTCCTAATTAAGATGATCCTTTCTCCCATGTGGTTAGAATTTTTTTTTTCCACTCAATGGAAATTCTGCTTGCTTAAAATTTAAGTTTCTTGTGTTTCCAAAATGAACTAAAGCTAAACTGTGTTTTTCTAAGATAGAATAGTTAGCATGTTATCACACTATAATTTTTTGTAACTGTTGCTTTGGAAAAATGAGAATTTTGAGTGGTTCTTTTAGGGGTGCTCCACTGGGGCTTAATGTAATTAAGAAACATAACTGTGATACAGATAACACTCTGTTACAATAGTGGCCATCATGGAGGTAGAGTACACTAAAAATACACTAGTTAAGCTCCAAGCTTATGTCTCGAGTAGAAAGAATAAATAGCATGGAGGAAGTATGTACACATACTGTTTTAAGAAATTATTTGATAATCATGAAAATATGTTCTGATGGCAAAGTTACTGAAGATTTGAAGATTTTTGTGTGTCACAGAACTTTATAATTTGGATTAAGAAAATCTTACTATTTGTAGGGGTTTAATATAGAAATTTGTCTGCGAGAAGTATGAGAGGTTACTGATACAGGTAGGAGGATTCTTATTTCAGTGGTTCTAGCTCTGATCCATAAAGGAGTGAGTTTGTACTGTGCTGACTTGCATCTGTTCTGTGCGGATTCAGAAATAAATGGGGAGTAATCACAGTGCATATGTAGGATGTGAACCTGAAGTGTTTTCTTAAGTCAGTAAAAACACCTGGCAGATAGAGTACCATTAAGGGACTGTTGAAGACTGAGTGTGTCTTTATACTTCAGTTTAGATTCCTAGGATTTTTGTACTGACAAAGTGGTACTGAGGATCTCTTGGGACTGTCAGAGCTGAGCGTAAAGCCAGCTGATGCTTCTCCAGCCAGCTGCCAGTTTTGGAACTGCTGGGCAGATGAATATCCTTTGTCTCTTGCCCCATTTCAGAACAGACAAAGCTTGTGTAAAAGCTTCATGATGCCTCTGCCAACTTTAAACCAAGATTGAGGTTCTCTCATAAGGAGAATCACGATTGCCATCACTATTATTTTCTAATTTCCTCTGACTTGTTAAGGAGGATTGACGACAGGTGCCTGGTTGGTGCTGGATTTGTTGCTGCACAGAGGCACTGCACATGTTCTGGGTGTAGGCAGCGGCGCTATTGCCACATTCCTTAGTCACTAGGATCCTTGAGCATGAACCAAGCCCTTCTGTGCATACGTGAAACATTTGGGCAGTGTGGCAGAATCATAGAATCATTTAGGTTTTAAAAGACCTTTAAGATCAAGTCCAACCGTTAACCTAACACTGCCAGTTCCACCAGTAGTGGAGTTGAGTAGTATGCCATATATGTGAATTTTAGTAGAAATACTCATGCAAGAGAAAAAGAGGATGTTCTTAGAAAAGTGAAACAACTCAAGTGGTGAAACACATGCTCAAGTATGCCCATCATTGGGAATTATATGAATGAGGAAAAAATTATGGTGATGTATCAGTTACTTCCATGAGCTCTTGGTCTGAAATGATTTTATTTTATCAATGCATTTTTTTCAGAGATAATGGCATCTCTTGAACCAATCAGTTCCTATTGCCAGTAGCACTTAGCTCCTGTTAGCACTCTGTGGAACCATCAGATCAGATCAAGTGAACAGCAGCATTTATCATCTCTAAGGTCATCCCTTACAGCAGCATTCTCAAAGCAGCAGTCCGTTCTCATAGCAGGACTTTTCACTAAATAAGTGGCCTTGATGGCCCATATGTTCCTCCTTTTATTTGTTTCAGATGTAGAGTTTTCAGAGCAGATAGTAATGAGGATTGTGCAGAAGCGGCATTGAAAAATATAATGGTAGTGATGCCATAGCAGAGCAGACTGCTAGGAATGGCTAGGACGTGGAGTTTGTTTGGTTTGTTTTGTTTTTACATTTGGAACATGAAATTTTGGAACTGGAGGACAGACAATTTAGGCCATAGATAAAATGGCATATTTTCCAGAACCTCAATGGTAGGAAGAAAAAAAAAATCTGACTATGATAGCAAACACCATAGGTAGGTTAGCTGACTTGAAAAAAGCTAATATACTGGAATTCTTGAAAATAATGATAACTAGTTCAATAGGTAGAATTGACGTTGACCTAAAAAGACCAGGAATTTACTGTCTACTCACTAGGAAAATTTTATATTCCTTTTACTCAACCTTGTACCTTGGGAGCTTTTGGCAGCAGAGGGTGAGAGATGTTTATTTAATTAAGGATGTTTATCCTTGGGTCTTAATGTGATGATGCTGTCAGTCTATCCCTGTTTTCTCTGCTTCTGCCTCTCTTCCTGTCCTCACTTTTAGACTTTAGACTGACTTCTTCCAAATTTGACAAAAAAGTGACCATCCTAAAGATGGGTAAATTCTGCCAGGCTATGGGACAGACGATCCTATGAGCTTGAGGGAAGACTGCCATTATTTTGCCCATTGCTGGAAAATGGAAAATTTATCAGAACTCTCCTGGACATTCTTTCTTCTTTGTATGGATTTTGTTTGGATGGTTATTTTAAGTCATCCTTTCTATGGCAGAGGTTTCAGACATGTGACAGCACTATGCTTGAGGTCATGATTATCCAAGGTCAGTATCCTGGAGCCTGCAGGCATGCACAACTGGTTCGGAACCTACCCAGAGAGACTTGCAGACCAAGAGCAAGTCTAAGGTGTTGGAAGTAAAAAAACCCCAAAAACAACAACAACAACAAAAAAATAAAAAAAAACAACCAAAAAACAAAAACAAAACCCCAAAAAACCACAAAACTTTGTATGATGCTGTGGTAGACAGGCTCCCTTACCCACAGGAACACTGGAATGAAGCCTATTTTCCTGGATTAAAACTCTTACTGGATTTTATTTTTTTCCCCCCTTTTTTTCAGTTGTAGTTGGAGCATTTATAAAGTTTCCCATGCAAAGGAAATGCCTGATTTTTCTTAACTGGAGAAGAAGAGTCAAGTCTAATGTGATTATCATCATGAGAAAATTATGTTTATAAAAGTGTTCAGTACCATTTGTGCTTAATGATATTCTTATTTTAATGATTTCCTTTAAGAAAAAAAGAAAAAGAACAAAAAAGGCACTTAAGAATGAGTGTGCATGTGTGCGTAAGTTTCAAAGACAGAAAGCAAACCACACTGGAATTTATTTATATCTCCTCTATTGCAGAGAATTCAATTGTAATGTAGCTATCTTGTTAAAACTATGCGTTTTGATAGAAGTGTTAACATTTTAAATAAAATGTTAGGAGATAAAAGACGAGAAAAACCTCAGGTAAAGTTACTCTTGTTCTTGAGGTTTTCTTCCTGCTTTTGGCTTTTTACAGCAGGACGTTGGTACAGTGAGAGAGGGTAATGGACTTGTTCAGCATCTGTCACGCCTGTGCTTTTTCCTTGTAGATGTCGCGTACAGTGTCAGTATGTGTGTTTGATTGTATATATTCCTTAACTCGCATGCTTTATTTCAGTCTGGTGTCTAAAATAGGTGTTTAGTGTTTGCTTTTACGTAGTCTTCCTTACTCAGCACAAGTTTCATTGTCTTTAACATGGAAGATGAATGCAACCTGCAGGTGTTGCAGAGCACTCCTGTATCTCATTGATTAATGCACATCTGTGAATGTAGGTGAGACTCACAGAGCTGATAACTCTCTTGAACAGTAATGACATCTTATATGATTGCTTTTATAGGAATATCTATCTATATAATCATTTAATTATATTTTTGGTCAAGGTCTGTCAGTCAAGTGATTTGCCACTCTGATGGTCATACATTTGAATACTAGTTCAGTACCTTCTAAGTAGATAATGTCAAAGTAGCGGACTTGTAATCAAGCTGAATTGGACAAATTATAAAAATCAAAATGTCATTAAGCCACTCTGTCAAGGAACACTTACAATTCAGTTTAGGAAAAAAATTAGACTGCACCAATTTTTATGGTATAGCCTTTAAGCAACACATTGCATTTATATGTGCTTTGTTTGATTCCAGTGTTTGGGTGTGAGGGTTTTTTTTTTTTTCCAAGAAAAACAATCTCTTTGACATTTATAAGCTTTTTATCAAGGCTTTTAACAGATTTATGATAGTTTGACTGTATCTACGTCTGTGTTTTCACCCCTAGTTGCCAAGTGCAAAGAGATGAGAAATAATACAAAGTAAATGGTTATTTCATTTGGAATTATATCTGGCTCTCGTATTTCATTGAGGTGTGAAGCACTGTGGCCTTAGCTGTAGACTGAATTTAGCTAAGTATTGAAGCAGATGCTTTAAACCTGGTGGAGATGCCTGTATTCTGCACAACCCTGGAACATGGTCTTCAGTTTGTTTTCAGCAAGATGTTGCTCTGTTCATGAACAGTTTGCTATAAAGACTGGCAGTAATTATAGTTGTAACAAACAGATATATGATTTTCACTGGGCTGGTGCTGTATGGGTAAGCAATAATGAAAATAAATTGAGAAAGAATAATGTCTCGGCGTCAATGGATGTGGTCAGTGTCATAGTTAAAGGAACCACATGGAGGTCGTTGTGAGAACTTGAGAAGGGACATTGTTGGCAAAGCGTAATACACTGATAATGGCAATTGAAAAACCTTACATTGAGGCACCTACGTCTGAGTCCTTTGTTGGCTGAAACATGAACAGTTCAGGTATTTTAGTAAAACTAAAACTAACTTGCTTTTTTGTTCATGAGCTTCTTACACCTTTATTATATGTAGTTATGGACTTTGTTCAGTAGTATAGATAGCTTGGATCAGGCTCCCTGCCGTGACGTTGAGAGGGACATTCATTTTGTGTGTAATGGTTTGCAGGTTGGTAGTGGTTCATTCCTTGTGTACTATAACAGAGGAAATAGTCTTACATAGTGTATGTTGATTTTAAAGTTAAATATTTTGGAAGTTTGTTTGAGTCTAGACGCTTCCTTATTTTTCCTAAGCCGTCTTGCTACGGCTAAACAGGCAGAGAATGAAGGCAGTAGATGTCAATTCACAGCAGGATTTGCTTGCCCCTAGCAAAGGTTCTAGGCAAAAGGGCCAACAGCAGTTTAAAGGAAGCTATATACTTCAAAGAATTTACATGTATGAAGGCAGGTCACAATTTTTTTTTACAATGTATTTTGGGGTTCAAATTATATTCTAGTTATGCGTTTGACATTTTTACCATGTGATCCATATCTTGGGCAATGCAAAATCACTCAGTCCAAGTTGAAGAGATGGAAGTAAGGAGGGAAATTGTGCCTAAAGAAGCCTGTGCTTTTCTGTCCACCAAACCCTGTGTTGATGGGTAGTTTGCTCCCGTGGGTTGGTATTTTTCCCTGGATCAAGCGTGCCCAGTATGCTTAGCATCATGTCTTGCTGAGCCCTGGGCATAGCTCTAATTGATTGTCCTCAACCTTTTGCAATTAGATGTTAGATGTCACTAAGTATGACACGTCCAAGAGGCAGTATTCCGTCAGTACCTGCTGTTGAATCCAGCCACATAATGAATCTTTTACTTCATTAGTGGGTACCCAAACAGCTGTGAATGAATGTGTTGTTCAGTACTGTTGTTTAAATACCGTACTGTTGGCATACAGAACAACTCTTGTGACTTTGTTGTTGTGTTTGTGATTTTGCTTTGATGTGACTGGGTTCATTGGTATAGAGCCATTCCATCAAGCAAACAGAGCATATGTTTGGCCATGTGAACCTCTGTCCTTTTATACATAATAAATTGTTAAAACTAGGTCAGAGGTGATCTTTAGTCCTTGGGTTGTCTTCTCCTTGTTAAGGTGTAACAATATCAAGTGATTGCTGTCTCCTTGTATCTTTACAGAGATAAATCAGCAGTATGTGCTGTTCTCAAACACGCCTGCCTTTGCTGAGCTGCTACAGTGTGTTTTGACACTGTTGATAAACCCAGGTATAATTGACTTCTCTCTTCTTTCTGCAGTTTGGTGAGTTTTAAATAGCAAGTGTTCATATATCCTCACTATTGATTTCTCATAGCTGGAGTTCTGCAACAGAGGGCACTAAGTGCATGGTCAAATGGAAAGCATAGTTAAAGGAAAAAGCATCTAGGTAGCAGACCTGAATCAAGTAGTAGCTGCTGATTTTTTAAGGTTCTAATCAACAGAGTCTGATTTTTTTGAGTCATATCTGCTCAGGAAGGCAAACAGAAATCCTCATGATGCAAGACTCAAGTAGTGATGACACAGAAACTGAAAACTATCTGAAAAACTGACTCACTTGCTATCAACTAGAAACTGGTTAGTGAGTTAAGTGAGCAAAATCTTCATAATTTCTGTTAAATTTTACAACCTGGCCAATCCATGTATCTTGCTGAACTTATTTTAAAAACATGTTGGCCAATGCACTTGCCAGGAAAGGTTCAAGAAGAAAATCAAGAAGACTACGTGAAATAAAATAGCTTGCTTGTTTGAGCTGCATCTAAAAGAATTCACGCTCACCCTTCTCATCAGGCATTTGCACCATTTCCACATGCAAAATAACTTTGTGAATTACTAAACAAAATAACGTGGAGCCCTCCATTTGGAGTAATATTTCTTTTCTTGATGAAAGCATTCTTCTACCTTACAGGAAGACAGTTTCCCAGTTTCCAATGCTGGACATGCGCGGTCATGGACTTCGGGGAACCCATGAGTGCCATGTATCTTACTCTGTTCTCTGAAAGCAGAACAGATAATCTGCTCTGCTGTTTTTCAGGAGAAGCATATGCACAGCACAAAAACCAGAACATTATATCATGGCCGGGCAAGCATGACGTCTTCATTGACCATATGGCCCTCTGGGGACTTGACTGTTTTCCTTTGTTTGTGTATACTACTACACTGCTTGTCACATCATAAATGAACTTGCTTTTTCTGAAACTCTTCCAACCATATTTGCTCCTAGATTGGAGAAGAATTCTGATAAGGATATGTATTTTGCAGTGCCTGCTTCCTTCCGTGGTTCTGCGCTTGTTGGCACTGCTTTAGAAGAAGGATCAAGTAGAAGCCCTCAGGCGCATCCTGCCAAGCCTTTAATGCTACTGCCTGTCACAATCTGAAGAGCATACTGACATCCCTTTAAAGTGGGCCACGAAGAGGATCCCACACCTCCTTTCTCCCAGTGCTAGTCATTCTCTTATAGTGACATGTTTCCTCCCTGGCAGCAGTGGCTCCTGCTAGCATTAAAAACTTACCTGGGGCAGTTGCCCTGAATATTTGTGGTTGTTTGAACATGACTTTTGAAACTTCCTTTACCTCGTGACTCCAGAACCGAAGAACATCTCTGTTATCTGGAGAGAAAGCAAGAGATACTTAGCCTGGCATTTAGCTCGAGTCTGAAGTCATTCAGTACATAGGTTCTTTTGCTGGGTGTTTTCATTAATGAACCTTTTGTTTTATCTCTTCCAATCTTGAAGACTGTTGAGAGACTGTCTGGTTGATAGTTCGCTTGCCTGCGAACAGAGTATGTTGGGTAATGAGCTACTTGCTGTAATGTCACTCTCTGACTGCAGCTACTGATGTTTTCTCTAATAAAACACAGTGTAGGTGCCTGTGACCCAAAGCTATACCCCAGGAATGTTTGGATGACAAGAGGGACCAAAGTCATTGAAGTTTACTCAATGTTGTGTATCGGTGGCATCCTGTAGTCTGGGTTGGGTGATGCCTTGTGCCTTGATTTCTGTATTGAGGCAGGTCTCTCACTTGGATGAGAAAATAAGTCTTTAACGTAGGGCTGTAGATTTCAGAATGGCCTGAGTTAATCTGTACTTTTAAAATATGAACGTCTACCAAAAAATCAAAATGTTATTGGCTATTTAGTCTCTGAATTGACAGTCTTTCTTTCTGCCTCTCTTTCTAATTTGCTTTCCCCTGAGGCACTGCCTGAAACCCACTTGCCGTTCTCACTTGTCTCCCTGGGCCATTGTCTCCCAAGCTCAGACACCATGCATCATGAACGCTTCACCGCTTCATCGGGTTCCTGGGCTGTGGCAGAGCAGCAGGAGGCTCTGTTTGGCTCAGCCAGCTGTGCCTGCTCTCCCTGCCATTCACCCACTTGCCAAACTTGCGCTAGACAACTGTCCTTAGGAATCTACAGCCGTGCACTGCATAGGCTGCTGTGTGTGTCAGAGCTTATAGAGCAATGTTGCGTATCCAAAGAAAAATTAACCTTATTTTTAGAACACTAATAACTAGAAGAAGCCCATCCACTAAACCACCACTCACTCAGGTGCGGTCTTATCCTTTTTTCTTGACTCAAGCAGTTACTGTGCTCAAGATACATTTTCTCTTTTCAACCTTCCATCTTTTCCTGTGTGAATTCAAAGAGGATGTAAGTTAAGGTAGTGTTGATTGCTCATGCTCTGGGAAAACATGTTAGATTTTAAGACTGAGGATAGTATTCCCTAAATGGCCATTTGGATAGACCAGCTTACCCTCTTCAAGGACTTCAGTGAGATATGCATTGGTTTTCTTCTGTTATTTTTTTGTTTGTTTGTTTTTAATGCAAGACACAGTGCAGGAATAACGTCTGTGGCATAATTAGAAATACAGTTATACTTGTTGTTGTGACATTGGAAAGAGAAGTGTTAGCTTACCTAATAAAAATTGGCAGCTCTTCTGTTGCTGTATTTTAAGTCTGTTTTACTTTAAGTCTGAAAATAAAAAAAAACTGAATAAAACTGAAAATAAAATTGAGGTATTTTCCTGCAAAAAAACCAAAATTTCCTACAAATATGAAGATGAAACGTCAATTGAATTTCAGTGGCCTCAAATGTCTTTTTTTTTTTTTTTTTTTTTTTCTGAAAGAGAGAGTTTGGTTCTAATTCTTTCTAATTAAAATTACTTCAAAAAAAGGAAAAAGGCAAAAAAAGAAAGAAGCCCTGTTTAAAGGATTAGGTTTCTGGAAGAAACATAGGCTAACATCTTGTATTTTAACAAACTGATTTTCTAAGGGCCATGAGATTTCTCATTAAGAATTAAATTAATTTTTCACCTTTGTTTCGTCAGTTGCCACTCTGTTATGTCTAGGATTCTCTCATTTTATTTAAGAAATATCTGTCTGTATGTGAAGGTTTGCATGCTTAATTACTTTGTATGCATAGTTGTCTAATTTCGTTAGAAATAACTTTACATAGAAATGTTCAAGTACATTTTATTCTTTATGGAGCATTGCAATCAAATGTGCTCAAGTTAATGTTTGTGTATCATGCATTTTTGCAGACCTGCAAAGATTATTTTTACTGTTTGTTTTTTTTTTTTTTTTTTTTCCCCCCCAAAACTAATTTCAAGGAACTTAGGTTCTCTTGTAGACAGAATGACCTTATTTTGGAGCCTTCCAAATATAGATATAAAAAAAGAAAATAGTAGATATTATTCTAGATGCAACATAAACTCATTTTCAGTCCTAAGAAAAGGTTACTGTATATGCTGAAAGAGGATTGACTAGTCTGGTAGTGTCTCTTTAAGGTTATTGTGAAGAGTAAGAAAATATGAAAATGATTCACCAGGGCTGCTGCTTGTCTCCAGGTTCCTATAAGAGGGAGATGATCTCAATCTGCCTTCACGCTGTTAAAATGATGCATAAGCCTACCAGCATTCTCAAATGATGGAGTATTATTGCAGCCTCTTAAAAGTTGGGCACTGAGATAATTTGGCTGATGTTGGAGAAAGAATGTACCCTAACCCCTGTGGCTCAACTTTCATTGAATAAATATGGCATGCTGCTGCTTTTGTTCTCCTTGTGTATGGAAGAACAATTAACATGTCAAAAAAGAAGAATCACAGAATGTTCTGGCTCCTTCCTGTAAAAGTGCAATTCCACACTGAGCTGCGTTTTTGAAGTTATTGAGCAAGATTCAAGGTTTTATCTCCAAAATATCAGAGGTAGTGAGTCTTATGCTTCTTATGGAAAGATATGTTATTGAAGGTGGAAGAACTAATGAATACCATATCACTTAAGCACCTATCGTATGTTTTAAGAATTAGACCTATTTTTATTGCTAGATGTTAACAGGATCTGCCGTATGACTATAGCAATAGAGTTGTAACAAAATTGTTTTTGGTGTAGAGCTAGAAGATGGCTATGGTTGTAGTTTCTTTTTCTTTTAATTAAATGAAATACAAATAAGCTTCATCAGTCATCCACAACAACTCATTGTGGGGATTTCTTGATGAGCTGAAGATTTCCATTCTTTTCTTTCACCCTAGCAGAGATATTATGAGAGATATTAAAACCTTGTAAGACTTGGTTACAGGTTTATAGATTTTTCAGCCTCTTGGCAGTTATGACCTTAACAGATTTATTTTTTTACAGTAGGAAATCATGCCTTCTTTCTGTGTTCTCTCTTTTTTCTTTCTTTTTCTTTTTTTCTTTTATTTTTTTTTGTTGTTGTTTTATTCCACCCCCTTGCTCCTTATTGTTGCGGGAACTTTGCTGATGTGTCCAGCAGTACCAAGAAGCTATGGTGAAATATAACTATTTACACTTTCTAGAGAAGTCTGATCTTTCTAGTTCATAGTCTGAAATTTCCGTGAAACAAGCTGTGAAGAGCTGATTCATTAGGTGTTTCTATTAGAAAACTGTTGTTAATTTTTTGGGTGGATGTTTCTGACTGTAGAGAAGTTCTACATTTCTGGGAACAATATGGAAACTTACATTCAGTGTAATACAAAATCAGGGGAAAGCAACTTTTATGATTTCTAATTTTCGAAGTGAGAATGAATAGTGATTAATTCCTCTTAGCATTGTTTGGATATTTTTTCTGTCTAAGCCAGATAGAGCTTGACAATATCAAAATAGCGGTTGGAAGTTAAGTGGTAACTGATGAGAGGCAAGCATAGGTTCATATAAAATATGTTTTGCGAAAAGCGAGTGTAGTAGCCTGGTTTTCATGATTAGAGCCTCTTTAGAGCAATTTGCAAATAAAATGTTTGTTTAATGCCCTATTGTGTAGAAATAGGAAATTAAAAATCTTGGAATTTGCAAAAAGACAATAACAGGTCACAGGCTACAGTTGATAAATATTTGTTGCATCTTTACATAATCTCTGCAAAATGCTAACAATATCTAATTTAGCAGAAGAGCAGTTTTTAAGACAGTATTTCCAGTAGAGTTTGTGTGACTTTGTAGCATACTCTTCTTCGATAACACGTCTCTGTCTTGAAGCACGCTTTCTAAATTGTTTATGAGTTCAAAGACTGTTTACTTCTGACAGACATTGTTTTTTACCTTTATTTCTATTTGTGTTTAACAGGAGAACACTGAGAGTCATAATTTCACTAAATCAGAGCATAAATTTTAACACTAACATAATCGCATCTATCTTGAGAAAGGTTTGTTACTTCTTAAGGGTCTTCTTAGTGCAAGTGCAGCATACAGCTGACTGCAAATTGCCTTTGTTTGAGGCTGTATGTTGTATCTTGCTACTGGTGAAGCTGAAGTGCTTAGTGCCATGAAGAGAATGAGAGATAGTCATGCCCTTAGTTAATATCGTGCTGTCACTGAAAAAACTCCAAGATAAATGTGTGCTTTTGTCCTGATAAGAAAATGTCTGTAACATGGACTCAGTCTTTAACTTGACTGCTGTGATGTACCCTGCTTATCAGGTCTTACCCTTTTTCTGGCCTGAATGCAATTCTGGAATCCAGTAGTTTTGCCTTGGGGTAATTCTGGATTCCTATGGCAATACCATAACTTGTATTTAGTGAGGATATATTGCCCATTGTACTATGTTTCAGTCTGAGGAAGAACAGGAGATGGTGTAAAGAGGCTGGATAAAAAAATTACTTCATATTCTTTTATTAACATCTCTTTCTACAGTACGTGCATGGTAAAATTCAGCTCCTGAAGTCTTCACAATAGAGAGTGTTCGGAGATGCTGTGATCAAACGCTGTAGATCCACTGCTGCATCAACCACCTTGTATCCAGATGGGCATACTTGGATTGCTTCGGATACAGTGCTTCAGAACAGCTTCGTGTTTCCCCTGTGTCCTGCTATACTAATTGTTTCCGCAGTTTGTAGTGTTCATGTACTATTTTATCTGCTCAGCAGTTTTTGAGAGTCTTGGTAGGTTCATGCCACTCCTCCAAACTTGTTCTGAAACATAGCCTGAAAACTCCCAACCTCCCAACTATGCCTCAAAGTGTTGTGCTTTGCAAGAGTCAAGCTTTTGCCTCTTAATTTCTGGATGAATGTAGATTCCAAAGGGCTTCCTGTAAACTCTGTTCACAAATTTCTGCCTCACTGGATTTCTTGACTTATGTATTTTCCGCCCTTGATTGCCTGGAGGGCAGATCTTGCAGCTGCTGGCACTGATTGGTTTCTAAATATACGGAAACCTTCCTGCAGGAAATTTTGAGACAAATCTGATAAAAGAGGAAGTGAGAAACTCCTTTCTGTTATCAGAAAGTGGTAGTTGAAGGTCAGTTTTATGTGGGCTTCTGTAATTTATCTAGCTGCTACAACTTAGATGAAAGATTAAATGTACCCTTTTCTGCGTAGATCTAAAGTAATGAGTCTTTGGGTGAGGAATTAGACCAGATTTGTAGAGTTAGTATTTATCTTTTCACCTTTGATTAAGGTGGACTGCATTGTAATTCCTCTGTGATTCAAACAGCGAGTAAAACTGGTGATGATGCTTTTCCATTTTCCCCATAAGATCTTGCACAGTTACATGACACATACGGGTCCGCCCTAAAAGCGAGCACTGTGTCATCTGTTCTCATTCTTCACAAAGCATTAACTGTGCGTGTGCCAATAATTTACCACTTCTTCCTCAGTGTGCTTTTTTCCCCCCAGTTGAAGCCACTGCCCTTGCAGCAAATGTCTGTAGGGTCAGCAATGCAGAAATACTTTATTAATGTGAAATCATTACCCCAATGTGATAACTAAACAATCTGTTGTGGCAGGAGAAAATCTGCAGTGGCTCCAGTGCCTGTGTTGTGTCATGTGAAACACGGCCTCCAGACTGTGGCTGCTTCTTCTTCTTCTTCGTATGTCAGAGGTCTTACTTTACAAGTGAAAGAGACATTTCTTCACAAAGAAAAGATCAGAATTAAATTCAGATGGTTTATATATAGAAAGCCACAACAATCAGGAGTTCCTTTAGCCATGTCACAGCTTGGAAGCTTGGTTGCAATTATTCTGTACTTCACCATGAGGCATCATGCCATTATTTTTCTTGTATGATGGAAACATAAAAATAAATACATGAGTAACTAAATATGTGAGAACAGAAAAATATTAAAAAATAAGCCTACTGCGTGAGGACTAGAACCTTCTCATTCCCAGGCACAGGAACTGCAAAAACAGTATTATCTTCTGTTCCCTACTTTAAGGGACACTAGGAACAACTCGTGTCCAGATTTTCAAACACAGAGACTTTTTAATTAGGAACTTTGAAGCAGCTCACTTTAATGGATCAGTGCAAATTAACCACTTTCTGGGAAATGAAACATGAAGCTTACTTTAAGGATGATGTAGTCTGAATTGGTGCTCAGGGCAATTTTGATGTGTGTGGCCTTATGAAAGGTAGCCTAAGTTAGCAAGAGGTGTCAACTCTCTGGAAGATGACTAGGATGAGAACTAGAAGATGAGGATTGGGGTAAGCACTGAGGAGCTGCTACTGTTGTAAAAGCAGAAAGCCCAAGCACAGGGTTGGTTTTGGGCTTGGATGTTGAAGCTTGAAGTTTGCTATCATTTGATTAGAAATGAACTTTAAAAACTCTGATACCTGTGATCTATGTGTTGATACTGAGGAAAGGTAAAGCCAAGTTTAAAAAAAAAAAAAATTGGAATGTTTTAAAAGACTCTTGGAGAATATTTAAATATGGTCCTTCACGAAATTGTTTGTTTCCTGGCTTTTAAATGTGATATTCTTTTTGAGGGATTGAGGAGGCTGTTTCCTATTATAACTTAAATGTTAATTCTTGATGTTATTCTTCATTGGTCAGTTACAGGCCTTTTTCAAGTATATTACCCTTTGAGTCCCTAATGCAGTTTCATTTGTTGGAGAGTAAGGTGCACTTTGTCTAAAAACAAGTATAATACCCTTATAATTGAAGTAATAATACAGACTAGAGGAGCAAGACTCATGGAAATGGTGTTATCCACAGTGTTTTCTGCCACAAATTTCTCTGTTTGACAATTCATATTTTTATTTAGACAAGTAAAAGGCTTCTCCCATTTGCAGGAAAAAGGAGGAAACAGATGTGTCTATGTGACTGTAAATACGTATTTACGAAAGACTCAGGTAAACTAATGACAAGCATGGTGAATAAACTTCTAAGTAAAGCTTAAAATCAGCCAGTCATGAGTGCTACTATTATTTCCTTCACCTTGCATTTTATCTTCCTTTTTTTCGTCCTCTGCCAGAAATGTTTGATACCTAATACCAGATCTTGATTTATTATTAGGTAACACTCTTTAATGTCACTAATGTTTGACAGTTTGTCATGACTGGAAAAGAATGCAAACATCTTTGATTTAGTCACAATTTTGATCTGCTTCTTTTTTGTACATTTTTCCTAAAACACCTTGCAGTCCTTTCTGTGTATATTTTCACCCCCAGGAGCAAATGTTTCAGTGTTCCTTTTTCCGTTATAAAGACCAATGCCAGAAGCCTGATACTCATGAGCAATCCGATTATAGCAAGCCAGTATCCACACAGAGTGCAAAAAAACAGTTTAGTAAAGAAACAGACTTAAGTTTAAAGCTTGCAAAGGATTACCACCAACAGCATAGAAGAACCTTTTTTTTTCTGAAAATAATTACAAGTATCATGAAATTATCCCTTTAATGTGATTTAAACATGCCTTTGTGTCTGTAATAAGTATACATCTAATTTTGATGAACTACTTGCAGATAAATTTACGGATGCTAGAAATGAGGATGCTTTTTTCAGTCACTTGTGTCAATTGCAGAGTAATTGGCTGGTTCTTCAGAGGACTTGTGGGAAAAGCGCTGGAGTACTGTCAGCATTTGGCTATGCTTTTTTATTTCCTTACTGTAAAGTACCCATAATTCAGCATAAGTTGCAGGCTCTAACCACAAAGATTATTTTATGCTAAAGAGCTTCTAAAAGCAAAGTCAAAATGCTGCTGTGCAGGCTAGGTGGAAATGTCAGCTACAGCCTATGTAAAAGTTGGAGAGTGAAATGGAATCTTATTGCATGTAGTGTGCTCATGTTGATAGAATGAATGCATTAATCAATGAGACAATGTATATAAACTAAAATGTATCTTTATCAGCTGTTGTCCTGTTATTTGAAAGTGATGGTTGATGCAGCTAAAAAGATAAAATTATGCATTTCATCTGTAAATCTAGATCTGCTCCTTGACTACAGACAGGCACCTAATTAAAATGTTGAGGTGTTAGGTGCTTGTGTACATTCAGTACAGCAAGAGCATTTTGGGTAAAGGTGACAAATCTGGACAGATACTCTTGTTTTAATCTAAGCTGTTGTGTCTGGTGGAGGCTGGGGGGCCGTATATTGCACAGAAGTAGAAGACCATAATAAATTGTCAGCGTGCATTTTTGTCCCTACTTTTGTTTGTTTAAGACAGACCATTTATATTATTTTAATATAGTGTTCTGTGGTTGAATGTTCTGTTACAAATGCAGGTTGAAATGTGCCGTCATATAGTGTACTCTGGAAGAATTTTAAATGGATGGATAAGCTTGGGTACTCAGAAATAATCTTTCTTCCATTCTGGGTTGGAGAAGAATACTGTTGAATAAGGCCTTCATTAGCTGTTAGTTAATTTGGGCCAAAATACTGCACTTAATTCTTAGTAAATGGAAATGGAGGTGTCTCATGCTGGTTGATTTTATTTCCCTCATACATTTTTCCCATTGCTCAAGCTGTGGCATTTTTGATACTAGCTAATTAGGTTCATTCTGTGTCGATGGACAGCCAAAGTGACTCAGCAGGGCAGAGTTAAATTGCTTCCGACCATCCTGCTATGCTTGTTAAAAAGTCATGAATATCCAGATATTGTGGGGTTTTTTTTAAATTTTTTGGTATGTTTCAGTATTTTCTTCAGAGAAATTGAGAGTCATGGTGTAAGAATTAGCCTACAAGGAGGTTTCACATATGTTGAAGGTGATTCTCTTTTTCCTTGGAAATATCTTGTAATCTAGAATTTTGCCTAAAATGTTTTGATGCTCTAGTATCTATACAGACTCCCTGAAGTATGGCAGCAGTGTACAAAACTCTGCAAACTTTTGCCATGTCAAGACCGGTACTATAGTTAATTTTCCTTAGAAGAAATTCTGTGTTTCCTAACTGTTTAAAAGATCATAGAATCATAGAATACCAGGTTGGAAGGGACCTCAAGGATCATCTTGGCAAAAGCACGGTCTAGACAAGATAGCCCAGCACCCTGTGCAGCTGAATCTTAAAAGTGTCCAGTGTCAGGGAATCCACCACTTCCCTGGGGACATTATTCCAGTGGCTGATTGTTCCCATTGTGAACAATTGTCCTCTTGTGTCCAACTGGTATGTTCCCAGGAGTAACTTGTACCCGTTACCCGTCGTCCTTTCCATTTGAAAAGGAACATTTGTCACTGCTCTGGTTGGCCTGGCTTTTTCCCCAGCCAGTTGCAATGGCGTGAGCGTTGCCATTTTGGACTCTGCCCCCCCTAGTCCTTCAGTTTAAAGTCCTCCTCACTAGGTGGGCCAGCCTGCTGCCAGAGATTCCCTTGCCTCTTGTAGGCAGGTGGCTCCTGTCCCTCCCTAACATGGCTGTGGTCGTTGAAGAATGTTCTGCAAAAGCTAGAACCCTCACAACAGCACCAGCCATGAAGCCAGAAGTTGCTTTATGTTATACATTCTGGCTGCACCCTTTCCATGAACTGGTAAAATGGAAGAAAAGGTAACTTGCCTGCCAATACTTTTTGCTTCCAACCCCTGGGCTTTGTAGTCTTCCTTGACTCTGCCCAGGTTCTGGCTTGCAGTGTCATTTGTGCCCATGTGAAAGAGCAGCGATGGACAGTAGTTTGTGCTCTCGCCAGGTTGTGGCACCCTCTCAGCGGCATCTGGGACCTTAGCTCACGGAAGGCAGTGTGCCTCTCCTGACTCCCTGCCAGGCTGGGAGGTGGGTGCCTCAGTGCCCCTTCACAGGGGGTCACCCACTGCAAGCACTCGCTGCTTCTCTTTGCAGTGTCCACTGTGTGCTGCTGGTACAGTGCTCCTTCCAGACCTTGCTCATGGGTGGCACACCTGATAAAGCTTCACATCTGGTTTTGGTTGCAATGCTGGAGGGTGGGGATTGAAGCAGAATCCTGCTTTTGTGGGTCACCATGGTCCAAGGTGCCTCATTCTCTGTGGTGCCCACCACAGGAGAATGGTTCTGAGACGCCTTATCCATCTCTGTCTCAGCCCCTCTAATGCCACACAGCCTTTCCCGTCTGTTACCTTAGATATCGGTTGGGTAAGGAAAGCTGTAATGGTGCCTCAGATATTTCTCTGTGCTGAGATGTAAGATTGTCTGTGGGCCATGGGAACAGTGGTAGACTGCTCTGATGCTAAATTTCTTCCTTACTTGAATTAGGCAGGGATGTAAGGTTAGCTGATGCTAAATGAGTAAGCACTGCTCCTGAGCATACAGCTCCCTGTGAAAAATCACATTCTGCTGGTGGGGTCTTAGTATAGCAAAGAATTTTTCTTTTGCGTTGAAACTGTTCTGGTTTTTCAAGTATGACTCAGTACATTTCCAAAGCAAATGTGTGTAATGCTCACCCCTATACACATACAGGCTGTCTGTTAACCAGCATTTGCATAATGTCTGTACGTTCAAGGCCTGCTTGATGATCTTTTAAGATGATATGGAGTTTTATTTTAAACTAAAGTCACCTTAAAATGTGAGCATAAAGCATTTAATGAGACTGAAATGCCTGGTATCATAGATTCTGCAGGCATGAAAAAAATTTGCGTGGATGATAGTTTATGTTCATGGGTAGAAATTTCTTTTAAAACTTGACATCGTTTGCTTGAAAATATGTTTGGGTATTTTTAGCGAAGTTTTTTAAAAATGTAGTTTTTGGGAACGAGTGAAATGTTAGGTATTTCCAGAATCCTAACTTAAAGCAATCCTGACTTAAAGAATCTGCAGTGAGAGCAGCTTTTTAAACATCTCTAGCACACTGGTAGGTGCTGTGGGTGCACATCCGCTTTGGAAACCCTTGATGACATGAAACAGACTGGTTTCCTACCAACTGCTCAACGAATGGGTCTTAAAATTATTAAACCTAGAATGTTAAACGTCTTTCTTACTCAGGGGTAGATCTTTCTCCTGGTTTTAGGAGGAGACTGGGAAGAGTGAGAGGTGTGCACGCAGAGGTGCAATGCATGTAAAGCCTTGGATAACATCATTGAACTGCAGAAACAGAAATCGAAATGGCCACTCTGCTGTGTGTACTTCAGTGGTGTGAAAGTATTGTCTTTAGTGTATACTGAGCTATGTATTTAGGAAACACTAACAAAAAGATAACTGCAATAATTGCATGTTTTCTCAGTTTATCTTTCTCAGCTCTGTAACCAGCACTGAGTGTTTTTTTTTTCCCCCACAATTTTCTTTGTTCCAGCAGGATTGATGAAATCTGATTAAATATTACTCAGCCCAATTTCAATAGTCAGCTTCTGATAATTGCTTTGGTTACTAAATACCTGACATGAACTTTTTGTTTCCCAAATGGATTAGATTATCTAAGCATTGGGTTCCCTGTGGGGATTGAATCTTTCAGCTGATTTCCATCTTGATTTTAATGCTTTTGTAACAATGAATACAGTTGGTTGAGCTGAAAATGATTGATATGACCAGAAGAATGTTTGAACCTTGGAGGGTTTTTTTGGTTTTGTTTTTGTAAGCCTTGTCTTTTTTTAAAAAAACTTTTTACTTGGCTATATCAGAAATGCTTGCTAGAGTTAATGAAGGAAAAGTGAAGCTCTACTGCTTATCATATTAATACAGTTTTGGGTTTCCCAAGAGAGAATTTCTCATTTGTCTCAAGGTGATTTTTTGTGTTTTACTTAAGTTGTCTGAATGATAAATAGTGCCCTAGGTAAGTTGCAGGCTGTATATGTAATGAAAAGTAATATTGCATTTGAAAGTTTTCTGATAAAGTGGAATCCAATTTTGCATTGAAAAGGTAGGATGAATTTTAACCACTTTTTTGCTGAAATTTCATCAGTCTATCTGGGCTTATTAGGAAATGAGAAATTATTTAAATATTCAGTGGTTATGGACTGACAAGATTATTTTATTAGAATCACTTTTTTCAAGTAAAGGGAAAATGATCCTAATTTACTTACCTTATTTTATAAACATCTATACTTACATATCTATTACATATAGATATATTTTATATGCATAAAATATAGATACATATACAGCAATATATAGTTTTATATATTTCTCTGCATTGTTTAGCATAAGAAAAAAATTCAGATTAATTCTGAAGTCTTATTTTTTGGGTGGTAAGTAACATTAGCATGAAATTTTGTCAGTGATCAACATGTTTTTAGATAACTTTGTTGTTTTAATTGGTTCCACTTTATAACAAGGTAGAGTGAATAGAGATTTACTGGTACTTCTGGCTTAGTTTTACCTACAGCACAGCTTATCTTCAGCAAGACCATGACACTCAATTCCTTACATAAACTATATCACATACGATTTTGCAGTAGGTTTGAAGAAAGCTCCTCATACCACCTGCACTTACTTGGATGGGAAGTTTAATAATTGGCTCATCAACTGAGAGTTCTGCATAACAATAAATGACAAAATATTCTCTAGTGATCTGACAGCACATATGAGAAACTATAGGGCAGGTTAAAAGGGACCAAACTGTTTCATGTGTGCAATACCTAAATGTTTTCTACAGCTAAAGCCAGCAAGAGAAGGAATAGAGTAGCTGGTTTACAACACTTGACAAAAGAGCTGGGATCAAAAATAACTTCCACTTTCCTTTGTTGCAGTGGGGTGTATGTACTGAAAATTAGTAAGTGAGATATATATATATACACACACACATTCAAAATACTTTGAGCAGGAACAAAATTCATCGTCATGCCCTATTCTTTATTACCCCAGTGTAATAGGAACACTTACATATATCAGTAACGACATGCAATATTTTAACACTTACTTTTCTAGGTTACTTTACTCACCAGTTGTTCTGTTTAGCTAGCACGAATTTGTATTAATAAGTCTAATTTCTGAATATGTTCAGAGAAGAAACACCTGATAGTGAAGATGTCTTCTAGGACTGTTGGGAGTAAAACAAGGTGCGTTTGTTTTTTTTTTTCTTTACTCATATTTACGGAAAGCTTTTTTTTATGGGATGTCAAAGTGGTTGGCAGGAGCACTGGGTACAGTGAGCAGAACCGAGGTTGGGAAAGTTGTCAGCACACCGGGAAAATATTCAGTATTGTACCTTGTCTGGCTTCCCCAGGACTGGATGAATTTCTTCTCCTACAACCCAACTCTGGAGGCCGGTTCACAGCCCATTGGCACAATGGAGAGATTCTTGCAGGGGTTTCGATTAGGCTTGAAATCCTGCAGGGTGGTTAGTCAGAGGGGCAGGACTGTTCTCAGCCATCACCCATGCTCAGGAGCAGTGGTGGGGGCCTCTTGGTGTGAGATGTTTAAAGTCTCAGGAGGCCATCCTGAGTCTTTGTAGTCTGGAGATAATTGTCTGCTTTGCAGCCTGGGGGGAAGGAGTTGTTGCAGGTGAGCACCCCAGTTGTTGGTTCCTGGATGGAGCCGTGGTAAATGGCAGAGCCCATTTCACTAAAGATAGAAGCAAATGAAATGTGTTTCTTTAAAAGTTTTAAAAAAGTTTTAAAAGTATTTTAAAAAATATACTTCGATGTATTTGAAATATTAAAACAAAATCAAAAGAATACATTCAAACCAGTATTTCAGGAAATTTCAGAAGTTGTGTGCATTATCTGTATCATGAAAAAATATGGTGTGTCTGCTTCATATAGGATACTTCCAGAAGGGTTTCTGTCTGCTTAATCATTAACAAGGCTTTTACCTGATGAGAAAGATCGTGCTCACTTTGTCTTCCATGCTACTCAGACTCGTAGCCAATTGCTGTATAAAAGGAAAAAAACAACCAAACAACAAAACAAAAGCCTGCTCCCAAACAAAAGAAAACAGCACACAACAAGGTGACATTTCTGAAGTCCAGGCAGGCGGTGTACTTGTATCAGGTAGCATTTCGCATTCCGTAGCTTGATACGAAGTTTCCCTTATTAATTTATTAATGTATACATACTTTAAAACTGTGAAGTTTATGGAAACATCTTTCTAATGTAATTAGTTGTTCTTGGGCATTTATTTGGAAAAAAAGCATTTTGAATCTCTCTTTTGGATTTAATTATAATTACTACTTTGGAGAGGTGAGGCAGTTTATGTTCTTTCACTAGGCTGTCCATATTGCGCCATTTGCACTCTGTCACTTTCCCATTTTGTAACTTCTCATTAGGAGTCAGAGTATTGTCATTCTGCTGTTAGAAACTGTTTGTAGAAGCTGTCATAATGGATGACAAGAAAAAAAATCAGCACCGTATAGTCATTCCACACATATGGTTTCCTTGCTCCTCAAAAGCAGTCAACTCTGGCTGCCTTGATTGTCCACAGATCACTGCTTTGAGATCTGTACCCACTGTGTCCAGACGCAGCTTCAAATATAACCTCATGGGTTTTAGTTGGTTGCAGGTAAACATGGAGAAGGGAAGGGTAAAGAGATGCAGGTGGTTGATTTGGCAATGTGGAAGGTAAAAAGATACAAAAGGGAAACAACAGCTCCTACAGCTGGTGAGAGCAGAGGTGTATACTGCCATGGTAGCTTTCCCACCAGATTCAGTAGGCTCAGTGCCTCTTGAGTTAATCAGTTCTCTTTCCATGCCTCCTTTTGCTCAAACAGCTTTGGCATTGGGCTGTGTCTGTCTCCAAATGGGTCATTTACTTTTTCCACCTGCTGCTATCACCTGTTTTTTAACTCTTCTGCTTGCAATTTCATGCCTACCTCACTCCTTCCTTTCATTCTTTATTAGTTTGCACCATTTTGGAGAAACTCAAAAGGAGTTTCTTATCTCAAACTCCAAATAGTCTGAGCGAGAGTATAAGATACATATTATGTGCCACTATTCAAGGACACAGTGTACAAGTGGCTCACTGTAATCTGTTCTAGAATGTTTAAGTTTAGAGGGTACAAAGATTTCGATAGTCGATTTTGTTCCTATATGTGCCTACTTGTATTTTTAGCACATTTGATAAAAGTACCTTTACACAACTGCCTCTTGGCTCTGGTGTTAGTCTTTGTACCCTTGTGTTTTAATGCTTTGCCATGTGATTCTGTAGCAATCTGTACGGGTATTAAAAGAAGGTTCCCTTTCTGCTATACTGGCGTTGTCATCTCCGCCTTTGTATCCTCCACCTGTCAGACCCTTCATGTTTGACTCAAGTTTAGAACACTTGTCCTGATTTCTGAAACTTTTCTTCTAAACTATATTTAAAACATTTTATGTTTTTAGTATTCTCCTCTTTTCTTCTCTTCTGACTTTGTTCCAGTCTTCATCTTATGTCTGACCCACTTAAGTACCTGTGACTTTTTCCATGCTACTACTTATAATTGAAGCTGTTTACTTCACTTTTTGCCCAAAATACCCATCTCTTCAGATCTTTTTTCAGACAGCAAGAACCCTCTTTACTTATAAATCAGATTCTCCTACAGAGAGCTTCTCATCAGTACAGCCTGCTGGCCTCACTTAAATCACCTGCACGTGATTTCTAACAGCCCAGTTTGTGCTGAAACAGAAACTTTTTCATGTTATATGCTTCTATATTACCAAAGAGACTTGCCATTTGGTAAAATTCAGTGATAATAGCTGTCTGGCATTAATTTTTTTTTTTTTAATCATGCTGCTAGAACTAAAATTATCACCTCCTGCATCTACACTGTGTGGTGAAGCTAGGAGCTGTATTCAGCAGGGCTTGTGAGTATATTTTTGTCTTAATAAACAAACCTTGTAATTTAACAGAATATTTTTTATTTTACGGCTCTTGCAGAAAGGTAGCAACTGTAGGGCAGGAACAAGAGGGGAATTTTTACACACCTCTTCATCTCCCGTTAGTCCATTACTATGTTTTAGCCCATTCTCCCAGTGGTAAAGTGTGAAGCATAAGTGCAGGCAAGAGAGTTAAGCTGGAATGTCCTGCAGAGATTCACTATCACAAAGGGTAATACTGCTTTATCGATCCTTTCCATACCGTCTCCCACAGTCGTGTTAAGCCTGTAGCAAGTACAACCTTTACAAAACAAGATCAAGAGATATGCCTTACCATTTAAGTTGAATACTGGCTTTAAAATAGGATAAAAGGATGTTTCTTAGGTGTGACATATTATTGGCATTTTACTATATACATGATGATAAAATCCACGGAGTAGAAGTTCGCATTTATTGGAATAATTATTTGTTTTTGAGCCCTACATATGTGGATAGAAGTGATAGGGCCAACTGCACTTTATATAAAGCATAACTTAAAAAGAATAGAAAAAGAATTTTTAACTTTAACCAGCAAGCTTTCCTAGGGAATTCAGCTTCCCACTCCTTCTCATATTCCAAGATATATGATTTCGTCATTATTTTATTATTTGCACCATAGGAGGGAGCAAAGATGGTCTAAGATTTAACAAAAGACCATCAGACATATTTTCATTATATTTTTTGTGTTTTTCCCACTTCACCGTTATACACAATTCCATTGCTGCAGCAGTTGCAGAAGATGCTTATGAAATTTTTCCCTAGTGCTTGCTTTTAGAGCATTAGTACCCCAGGCTTTCAAAGGAATTCTGAAAGGCTTTCAGTTTAGTAGTGTAGAGTCTTGCTTCAAATATACATTACAAGTATACTTACTGAGAAATATATTGGTATGATAGATCTTAATTTCTATTTTGAAAATTGACAGAAAAGTATAAAGTGCTGTAGATCTGACTGGATGCTGATACCTGTTACTTTGTGCCTTACTGGATGGCACGTTATCTTCAGATGATTGAGGCTGAGCTGGGGTCAGGGGAAAAAACAAACAAACAAAAACAAGAAACTAGAAGACAGTTCTGTTCAGGTGCTACAGCTTTGCCTTGACTCTTCAGCCAAGCTTAAGTGTCTTGTGCTAAACTTCATTTTATCTTAAAGTTATTTCAGTGACTGATTTGAAGAGAATGTTCTTTAAAAAATCCAACCAACCAAACAAAACCCAACAATAACAGCATAAAAAAGACTAAACCCAACCAAACAAAAACCTCCTCAAAACAACCAAAAAACCCCACCAAACCCCATATCCTAGATACCAACATATCTTTTTATCTGCTTTCTTTACTAGAGTAATTTTACCACTTGTACTCTCAAACAATGCACAAACAAGTATTATGTGACCTGTGTTTTAAGTCTTTTCCGTATTGATGATGTGGAAGCAAGAATACAAAGACGGCTGGGAAGTAGCAGAGTTGCAAATAAACCTCTGATTATCTCAGGCGGTCCTGTGTCTTGTGATTAAGGCTGCTTGCCCCGTAGGTGATTTGGTCCAGGTGAGAAATTCAGCGATGAACTGGGAAGAAGCCAGTAGTTAACTTTAGACCGGAGTAGTAGGAAATGTGTCTTAGGAGCCAGTATCTCAAATAACCCCCTCCTACTCTGCTTTGCAGGGTGGTTCAGTCTTAGATTGCTCTGCCTGTAAGTTGTTATAATGAATAACGTGAATAAACTTTAAAATCCCTTGTATTCAATTTTAGATGTAATGAAAATAGTGAAGCACATTGATTATAGTGAATACGTTGTTTACATAGATTACTGTTCACTAGCAAAGCAATAGGGCTGCAAACAGGTAATTGACTGTCATTGAAGTCAGACTTAACACCATATTCTGTTCATTTTGTTTCATATAATGTATTTTTAGAAAAAAAATCAAGATGAAATGAGTTGTTATGAAATCAATTTTAAGGGCAAACCCCAGGTAATCTTACTTTTTTCCATTATTATGACACTGAATTGATTAAAAAAGATCTCTGGTATGCACATGTCACATGAAAGTGATTCACAGAGCTTAGAAAATACAATGTATGCCGTGAACTATCTGATAAGTAAGAACAGAATTCTCTATTACCTTCATTAATTTTAACATAATCTTGAAGAAACGTAGAGAAGTACTTCATTGTTTGAAGCTTCTGATTCTCCAGTGCTAATGACATAATCATACAATCAGTACTGAAGTATTTAGTTAATTATTATTATTGGTGCATGATATGAAAGTAATAATGTTAAAAATATTTTATTTCTATGCTTAAGTAAAGCAAATATGCAGCTTAATAAAGCTCTTCTTTTTTATGATCTAGATTGCAGGTCTGATAAATTCTAGTATAATTAATTAAAGTCTGAGGATGAAACCAGGCCTGGACAGGTGGAGTGGAGAGATATTGGCTTAAAATGCAACATGTAGCTGGCAGATAAGTTCCGCGCTAATTTAGATAGCTGAAACTTTTTGGAGAGTGGTTGATAGCAAATGTCAAAATCTGCTTATGAACAGGCTACTAGCAAGTATGAATACTGACGTGAAAAATATTTCTGAGAATGTACTCATTTTTACCAGTGTTTATAAATGATGAATGTCTGTTATCTCTTTCTAAGTTTGTTTATCTGCCTGTGAAATGTAATCAAGAATGTTTGCAGAGGGGAAAAAGGGTGATAGGGTGTTTGGGTTGGTAAATTGCAGCTGGAACAGTTGTTGCCTTTGCTACTGATATATCAAAAAGTTATGGGTAAACGAGTTAATAGAACTGTGCCAGAAAAGTAAAAATAAATACATGAAAAACCCATATGCTTTTCAAAGTTACTAAACTGCATTGAGACTTTGGATAAAAAACTACTGCATGGTAATTTTAACAAAACTGATTAAGTGATGCCATGCATTAAAAACAGCCATACAGTGCAGCGTAGTAGCATAGTCACAATGCAACAGTGCGGTTGCCCAAATACAGGAAATCAGGTTTTAGGGGGAAAATGAGGTGGTAATGGCTACATAAATAGTACACTTGTGTTTCAGAGAAGCATTCTGAAAATTATTCAGTTCTGATATTCTGGTGAATTCTAGTTGGCTTTTTTTTCCATCTGAATTATTTATAGCTAGCACAAGGCACATCCTTTCGAGACATTCTAGTCTATTGTGTATGTATTACACTTTTATGTTTGAAAGGCATAGATATAGTAATAATCCTTTACATTTGTTGTAAAGGATGTTCTGTAGTCATAATATATTGAAAGAATGTTTTGGGTTTTCTGATACGGTGGCTTTCAGAGAGGTATGAGTACATTTGTATGCCAAGGATTGCAAAATGTATGTAAGGTAAAAGAACTGATGCATGTGTACACTTAAGGCTCATCCTGACCCTGAGTCAAACTGCCTTTCAGATTTAGAGGGGGAAAAAAATTCTGTATTATAATTTTTGCACAGCTTTGCTATTTGATTCCATTAGGGATTGGAAGTGTGGAAATATTATGGCGTAGTGGCTGTCAATCTGAGCAAAACCTCATAGTATTGGAAATCTCATTAGCCTGTCTATCAGGTGAGATCCGAAACTGAGGTCTTGACCACTTGTGGTCATTAAAGAGCTCACTCACTGTTCACAGGAGTAAAGGTGTTAAATGCAGTGTCTTGGATAAATTCCAGCTTGTGAAATTAAATTTGGTCTTAAATTCCCTGCCAGTTTAATTCTTTGTTTCTTGTTCTTAGCAACAGTATAATAATGCTTTGAGTTATTAAACAGCTGCTCACTTGTATTCTAGGTATGTCTGCTTTTCATTGATAGGAGTTTCGTCACAGTGTATGTCATACCTTAATGAAGTAATATAGAAAAAAGTTATAAACATTCATAAGTGGAAACTTCAGTGTTAAAGCTTTAACATGCAACAATTTGATCTTATATTGTCAAAAATGTATATGCCGTGTTCATTATTGGCTCTTAATTTTTAAGCCAAACCCCACAGGTTAGTAGCATCCCAACACTGTGCTAGGATTGATGCGGAACCACTCTGTGGCACACAATGCAATCTTACTCTGAAAACACACCCTTACAGCTCAGCATGTAAAAACGTATAGTGGAAGGATCCATGTAACTCTAGAATACATTCATTTTCTGATCAGGTTCACTTCTGTATCCTGCATTGCTCTCTAGTTCTGCCTGCAGAGCTGAACTGTTGGCTGCTAGAGCAGCTTCTAACCATCTATACTCCCTGCTTAGAGGTGCCTGTATAAATTCTGTATCTATAGAGATTAAAGATGTATTTGTTCATTGTTGTAGTTTTGACCCTGGCTGGCAGCCTACAGCACACAGCCGCTCACTCACCCTCTGCCCTCCTGGGAGTGGGGGAGAGAATTAAAGGGGTAAAGGGAAAAGAGACTCATGGGTTGAGATAAGAACAATTTAGTAACTGAACTACAATAATAATTATAATGATAATAGTATATAAAAATATACAAATGAGTGATACACAGTGCTCACTGTGCTCACTACCAAGGCTCAGCCTGTTCCCAGCTAATGATCCCAGAGCAGGGAGAGTCCTGAAACCCCCATCCTGGAATGGTGATAAGAGCCTGAGTGTCTGAGACTGAAAGCTGACTTGGTCAGGAAGACAACCCTGGGAGAGGGACCACCTGGATAGAGATGACCTGGAGCAAGAGACCACTGGGAGAGAGCTAACCTGAAAAGAGAGCACACTTCTGGACAGATCCTCATCTATATACTGGACATGCCGTGCATGATATGGAACAGACCACTGGCCAATTTGGGTCTCAATCCTAAAACTAAGGTTGAATCCTGGTCTAGTGACTGGGGCTGTGCTCCCTCCCAGCTTCTCCTGCCCCTGCAGACACGGGCACAGCAGAGAAGCTGGAAAGTCCTCGACTGTCCTGGCAGCAGCTCTGCCCATCAGTGTGTGATCAGCTTCTCCTCAGCACAAACCCAGACACAGCCTCACACTGGCTTCTGGGAAGAAAGTTATCTCTGCCTCAGCTGAAACTGGGACATTCTTGCACATATTTGTCTCTACATACTAACAGCCATTTGTTCTCTCTGCCGATTTTCATTTTGCATGCTTGTTGTTATTTACATACCATGGGGCTCTCAGAGACCTGGCGATACCTAACCAAGACATAAAGGGCATGCCGGCATTCTGCCTGGGAAGGAGAATTGAGGACATAGCAGCAGGCCTTGGTGTCTTCCCAGTAACCTCACAGATCACAGTAGCACTGAATAATCTTGCCAGTCCTCAGAATAAGGCAGTCATAAATTATCTTTTTCCGTCCTTTCAACTCCTTGGCCAACAGCAGTTAACTGTATATGGAAAGTACTAATTCTCGGAGCGCAATCTGCACTCCTTCATTCACCTTTCATCAAATATCTAAGGGCTTCACCAGCTTTCGTTTTGTAAGTGTTCTCTTCACATGCTGATAACACCGTCTTATTTCAGGCATGGAGACTTATCTTCTCATCTGCCAGGGACTAGGGGAATAAGAGTACCTTGATTTCAGCTTATTCTTTGTTCTTGTACCTCAGATAAGTTAGATCTATAGGAAATACCAGAAGCAACATAAAGTGAAATGATGGTTTACAAGTGGAGGAGCAGAATTACTGCATTCAGGACTGACATAGCTGTGTCCCCTTCTGTGTACAATCCAAGGAGAGAGCTGTCTCATTACAAGTATTTAGAAACGTACCAAACCCATCTCCTTGCATTTCATGTGCACAGTTAGCGTTTCAGACATGGGCGCATTATCTGGTTATTGCAGAGTAAGTCAGGCTGTTTTCATTAGTCATCTCTTCTGCAGTCACTGACTAATCATGTTCTTAAACTACATCATATGGTTTTGTCTCTTACAGGCAAACTATCATATATCTTCATGGAGTACAAGTAGTCACGCAGTCATATCAGACTGTTGATGCAGCATGTTTACACTGGAATTTACTTTTCTTATTTTGAGTGTCCCTTTCCACTAGTTATATGAGATTTTTTTTTCTATTATCTTGTTTAAAAAAGAAAAGCTATATCCTAATTATTCATGTGCTGCCTGTTTCCTACATCTGTGCAGGTACTCTTCAGTGTAGGCTAGTTCTAGCCTCTGGATTTGGCATACTCAGCTTGTCATTCAGTGCTGCACTTAGAACATTTCATACAATGGTTTGGGTTGGAAGGGACCTTAAAGATCATTCAGTTCCAATCCCCCTTTCAGTAAAGATTACATCTCGAAGTCCTTTTCTCAAAGACACATTTCTGGAACATTAGCGTTTGCTTTGCAATGCAGTAAGCATACACTATAGAACCGGGAAGGAAATACATAAATAAATAAAAAATTGTGTATTTGCTGTGGAGCTTTGTATTGTGAATGATGAGGAATGCCTTTTAGGATGAGAGCTGTGTGTCAGTAGAGTTTTGTCTGTCTTTTAAGAGTTTGCAGCATCAGCATTTATTATGCTTCTCTCTTAGTCTCACATGGGCAGTTAACAGTATGAAAACATCTTAGTCGACTCTTAAAGGATTGTCAGGGTCTACTGGGCGATTCAAAGAAGTCATCTTTATTTCAGTACTTTGCTTTTTTTGTGGTAACTCGAATATTTGCCCAATTCGCATATGTGTTTTGGTATGTGACTTATTAATACTTTGTCTCATTAATGCGTTGTTCAGTAATACCTATGTCATGTTGATATACCTCCGTAGAATGATAACCAGTTTCTTTGAAAAGAAAGCCACATGGAATAAGAGCCTTATTTCCTTTTTCTGAGTTGGTGCATGTCTCACCAGTTCGTTTCAAGCATTGTACAGGTGATGGGATATCAAACACAAAGGAATCTAGCTAATGTCTTTTCATTAATATTATTACAAATGGAGTGAATTCTGTAAAGGGTTCGCATGCTTTTATATGGATGCCAGCTTGCTTTCTTTTTGTATTGCAGTTTGAGTTATCTTTTAATTTTTAGTCTTAATTTAGTGTTTCAAACAAATGAAAGAATGAAGGGGTTTGGGAGTGGGAAGAAAAACGTTCAATGGCTCCTTTTTTCTTCACATGGCTGAACACTGCATGTCATGACAGGTCCCAAGCTGGTTCACTAGCAAAAGCGAGAAGTAATTACTGAACTTTTATTATGCAGCCACCTGGCTACTTGGTATGCATCTCAAAGATAGAGAAAAAATAGGGAAACATCAGTCAGGTTTCCCCAAATGCAGTGAGAATTTTACTTTTCTGAGGGGTGAAAAATATACCCCTGAACCTCTGCTCAGTTAGGAATTAATTGTGATGGATCTCCAAGGAGAACTCCGGTCTCCTCTCAAGGATGAACTGTGATGTACCGATATTTCGTTGCATTAAAAACCGATCTGTTAGAAAAATGTTGTCTTACTCATTCCCTTTTCCATTCGATAAGCAAAACATCAAGTATAGTGTAAGATTTAGGAAGCCGTAGGATATTTAAATCAGTGAAAATTTGTCTTGCTCAGGCATCATGTCATTCATATGACAGCTATGACTCTGGCTGTGCTGGGTTTCAGTTCACAACTCAAAAAGCTTAAAATTTTCCAAAGAGGGTTTGGTTCTGTGCTTCCATGTATTACTGCTGATGTAAATCATTTTGTCTACAGCCAGGCAAATGAAAATGCTCACACATAATTTTTCAGGTGCTCTGTTGGAAACTAGATTTTTAAAATATATTATTGCTTGATTGATTTTTAATAACTGTCTCCTGATATAGTTTTGTCCCATTATCTGTTGTAAATTTATTTTCTAATTGAAAAAAATCAAACTATATTAAAGGTTTATTTTTTTAGCAAAACAATCTTATTTAAGCTGCAGTCTATCTAATCTACCAGTTACTAGTTGAAATTGTATTGCATTTCCTAAATTTATGAATAAAGTACTACCGTAGACAGATTCTCACATATGAATTGCCAGCACCTATAAAAGCAGGGAAATATGCTGGATATTTCAAGTAAACTGGGTTTAAAGTGAAAATGCCCTCCAAAACATAATAATCAAGTCTTTACTATTTTTTTCGTGATGTATGGATGATATAAATATATGAAGATGATAAATGTCTGTGTTACAATATAGGAATGGTATTTCCAGTATTTCAAATACAAAATGATGGAGAGATGTTTTTATTAATTTTAATAAATTAAATTTATATGTCCAGTTCAGGAAACAATTGACCACAGGCTTAAGATGGTGAATAGTCCTGCTGGCTTCATTGGGACTATAAATTGATATAAATTTCAAGAACTATGTAGATGTTTATGTGATAGCATCCCTAGGCAGAAATAAACACATTTGGCAACAAAATGTCGCTTTAAAATGATGTAGCTGTTGAATACCTAAACAAATTTGTGAAAATCTAGGAACTAGCTTATTAAGAGAAGAACAGTGAGACTAGAGGCAAGCCTTCTCAAGTGTATGCACATGGGTACGTAGCTGGCAGAATGGGTGGGCCAGAAAATGGAGCAGAAGAGAGGTGTTTTTTTTTTTAGGCACCAGGCGTAGCAAATCCTGTGAAACACAATTGTGAAATTACATTCTGCTGCCTTTAATCCTGGCTTGAGTGACCAGATACCATGTGATGATGCTTCCTCATTTATTCCTTGTTTGGATTTAGAGCACATCTTACTTATGTGAGATGTTACAACACCTTCTCTTTAAGTACATGAAGTATTACAGGAAAATATCAGGATGAAATTTTTGAGACTTTCTTCTTTAACGTTGTTTTGAATGAGGAATATATTGGTTATAAAGAACTTGGAAGAACTCTTACTTAAGTCTTCAAAGTGGGAACTGATTACTCCGTAAGCATGTACCTCTGAGAATTTGGCTCCTATTTTACCTTCATCTCAATCATTCTCTTCTATCGATGTGTACATCCCAGTTGCATGTGTCAAATCCAGTGGGTGGTCCGCATTGTGTCTCTGTGGGTACTCTAAACCTGCTCATGGTTCTGCTGTGTAACAAATTCAGCATAATTGGTATTCAGTGCTTAGGCAGACCTGGGGTTAAATGTGTAAGAAAATGGAAATGTCTATTGTCGATAAACAGCTAATCACATTAGATTAATGATATTCTGTGCTGATGATGCAGGCATTGCAAGAATACTAACATTACTTGGAGTTTCATACTTTGCTGTGAATGTGTATTCTGTGTTAGCAATTTCTGCTTTTATGGTCTCTCTGTAAAAAGTTTCAGACAGGCAGTACAGGCAGAATAACTCTAAACTCAGACCTTCATATCTGTTAGTAAATGAAATCAGTAAAATCCCTAAATACTGGGTCTTGTTTGTCCTGTATAGGAGATTGTACTGACTGTACTGCTGGAGCTTGGTGTTAAAGATTTTATTTGACTGTAGAACTGTCCAATCTCAAATCTACTGTGCAGAAAAAATCGTATTGCGGCAGAAATCCCAAAATTAAGTGATTAAAGTAACTAGAAGGTTTGACTAGATCTCCTCCTCCCCTTCCAGCCCCCAAAGTATTTATGTATGTATACAGTGAATTACAAAGGTGTTACTGGAAATAGTGGAAACTGATGGATAAGGGTTATGTCTTGCTTTTGCTGGAACATCTACTGACTAGGATGCCTGTTATTCCTTGGTTAGTCACTGAGATTCGTTGACTGATTTGGGAAATATGGCTCAAAGATTAGATTATGTGAAGTAGCTTGTCAGCATCAGAGGAGTGAATCCCAAGTCTCTTCATTTCTTGATTGCACAAATTAGACATGGATACGGCAGGCCAACAGAATTATTTTAGTGCAGAAGTGGCAATAATGATAGGTTAATTTTAAACACATTAAGTAATAATTAAAATCTGGGAATTTTGTTGTGCTTGCAATCAATGTTTTCTCATCAAAACCTGAAATGGAAATTACATGGGATAGAGCGTTGAAGTTGTCCTTGATTGCCAGCCTGTAGGACACCAGCTAGGTGAGTGGGCTGTGAATGGATGGACCAAGAAGGGTTGGAATATGGTTGAGTTGCAAAACCCCGGCTCAAGGGCCGTGTGTTGTTAAAGGTTGCTGCTGTGCATTAGCATGGAGCTGCACACCATCCCTCTCTTTCTGCTCCTCCTCCTGATTACTAAAGCTTTCCTGCTTCCATGTGTCTTACCTCCTTGCTACCCTCTGCAGGATTCTGCCTCTGTTCTCTAGTAATATTGACTGATAGCAAAGAGTGTATGTGACTGCTTTCCACAGCAAACTGGCCACAACATTTTTCCCCAAGTCTGTCATGCTTTTTGACCATGTCCGAAAATGGTGGCATTGTTCCATTTGATGTTTAACTACTATATGTTGCCTTTGGTAAAAAAAGTATGAGTGGACAGCAGAAGGGATGGCTGTATCTTTAAGGTTTTTTGGGTGCTGGACACGAAATGGGAGAAAACGTGGCTCTGGAGCAACCTCTAGAGGAGTGGGTGCCTTTTTCCTTTGGCAAAACTCAGCATGCTTGTGTAACAGGAGCTTAGAGACTGAGGGTACAGCCAGTGTATACCTGTTTTCTGTGTTCAAAAAACATTACCCTGGTCCTTGTCATAAAACACTGTCTTTGTAGGGTGCTCGCAGCAGCTGCACAGAGGTGTATTTCAGAGTGCAAACCACCTTCTGTCAGGCTCTTGGGGACTAAGAAGGGGGTACATGTCTTCTAGGTGAAAACATATGGGCAACGCCTACACTTTCTGCTCATCTGTTGGCCTTAGAGATGCCTGATTTTTTTTTTTTCTTTCTTATTGCTTACATGCTCAAAGGGTAGTTGATAAGCCCCTGGGCAAATTAAGCATACACACAAACTGGGCTGACGATCAAACAGCTGTTGTGGTTGGGTTAGATAGGTTGCCATCACTGAAGGTCTCCATTGCACAGTACAGGTCATGTATTCATTCAAGCTTGATGCAGGGGCCTAATTTACCTTCAACATCATATAGTCACACTTGGAATTAATAAGAGCTCAGATTTAATAATGACTGATAGCCACCTCCAAAGCAGTGTCAGTGATCACACAGTCTGGAAGGTGATAGCTGAGCCTTGCCTCTCTGTCAGGCTGGGTTGTGTCTGTTGCTGTCAGGGGTCTTTCTTGAGTTATGTAAATCTACCTTCAAATTTATTTTCTGTCTATAAAATAATTATTGGTTATAATAAAGCTTGTGGAAGGAGGCATGGTGACAGAAGGATTTACTTGGTGATTTTTTTCTTTTACTACAGGTTTTCATACTATTCCTTGTACCACTCTGCCTTATGATGATTTGGACCAAACTGTGGGGTTTCGTCATGTGTTTCATTGGTTTACACAGCGTTAGCCTGTATCAGATTGTGGTGATGATGATGACTGTAGCTAGGAAGCAACTTGCCATTCCAGAAGAGCACAAAGAATGATGAATGCTGATTGGGCATTTTCCTCTTTTTTTAAACAAACAAAAACCCCCTTATATAAACAAGGTGGAAAATTGTAAATATAAGAAATCTATCTTCCCTTCTCTTGGGGAGTATGTACAAGCAGATCCTGAATATTTGGCATTTAGCCTGATGTTGAAAAAGGCCCCAGAACATGTCAGAAAGTATTTAATAGATGATTGTTCATGACCAGCTGCCAGTCAAATGTACAAAAACCAAACTGAGCAGGCAGAAAATCAAGAGACTCAGTAGCTGTATCTACATCCCCTTAGGTCACGATAGGCTGCATCCTACACAGGAGGAGGAAAAAAGATGGGGTGGAATGAAACTTAAAAACTAACAACTGCTTGTTTGAAGGATTTCATAATTGTTTCCCATATGTGTCTGGGTGTGCAGCAGAAAGAAAATTTTAGTTCAGAGCACATACTTAAAATAGAAAGTTGGTTTTATTTAACTGGACTTTTTGGTGCTGTGGAATTAAAATAAGTCTGTAGGGTTTCTGTGATTTGGGGGGAAGGGCAGGAGGGGGATTTTCAGATAGTAGTGGTTTTTTAATAGTTATGTGAGGACTAGGATAAGTTAGGGAAAAAATAATTTGGTGTTTTGAAAAATAATAGAATCTGCTATTAAATTGTTGCTATGGAATGATTCATTTTTTTTAGTAAGACAGTTTACCTCATTTAAAATTGGTAGGGAAGCATCTTGAAAGCAAACGTATCAGTTTGTATGTTAAAAGTGATAGCTGTGGGTTGTCCCAAAACCAATTCTTGTTTTGATTTCTTCTTCTGCTCTCCAAAATGTAGCATACCTTCTGATGGATTTGTAGGGACTGTGTTTGTTTTCAGAAATGTAATAAGATAAAAAAACAGGGTCAATAAGCATAAATTGGACAGTGGTCTGGGGACCAACGTGACCTAATAATTTTCAGGAAGTCTTAAATGCTAAATAATTCTGTTACTTTGTGGTATTTGCAACATGTGTAGCATCTCTTAAAAGGTTTCACAACAAAGAACTTGCTTTGACTGCAGTGGCAATTCAGAAGGAAACAGGGTAATGATCTGAAGCTCCTGAAAAGTTTGCAAAGGGTATTGTAGCTTTATGGTTTTTATCAGATGCAGTGTTACTTTCAGTTTATTTTTATGAGAAGTTCAGTTGGTTTATTCTTCCAGTGTGTCTTTTTGTGAGCGTGCGTGGAGATACTGGTGCATCATTTATATATGCCTGAAATACCTGAATGGTCCCTGTTTTATCCTCCTTTCCTGCTTGTTTCTAGTGACTCTCATGTTTAATTATTGAGTAAATTCAAGTATTGCTGGATCAGAGTTTTTGAGAACCATCAATTATTTTGTGATTAGAAAGTCAGTTACAGCTGGTGCTTTGCTGCCTGTCCTGTTGGGCTTTGTGTCTTTTCATTGTTAACATGCTTATGAAATAAGACTAATTAAAAGTTTCTGAATATTTAGTTTTTCTCCTCTATGTTAAACAAGCGTTGCTGTTGCCTTTGAGCAGAGGGTGGCACATTGCTCCCTTGGAGGCACAGGGGAACAGTGGAAGGAGTCAGTAGTCAGGAAAAGGATGATGGTCAATTGATACCAGGTGTCATAGTGAAGATACCATTGAAAGACTTGAGTCTGGTGAACTACTCCAAAAATGCTTAAAAGTGCCAGACACGAGATACTAAGCTCTTTATACACTCACGGTGAGGTGAGGTGCATAAAACATAAAGCAATATTCCTTTGTATCGTCACTGTTTTACAAACTACTTTGTCATACCCACCCTGAGCTCCAGGAGAAAGCTTGTGGTCCCAGCCGTCTCATTGATCATATGCCACTAGTCGTTGCAGCACACACAATTGAATTGCCTTTCCCTCAGGGAAACAATGTCTCCAGGTGTGCTAATAATAAAATTAATAGCTTAGAGAAACTGCTTGCCACAGCAGCTGTGGCTCTACAATGAGAGGATCGATTCCAGTGTTTAACTGTCCTAATTCCATAGTGGATACCCAACTCAGCCACCGCTGAGATACGCTCAGTCTCACAGTTAATCAATACGTCCCTGATTTAAAACAAAGAACCAAGATTCAGGATTAGAAGTCTCTCTGAATAAAAGGATGTAGGTTAAAACTGTCAACACCCTTCAACTATTACCTTAACATAAAAGTTAAGAGTGCTTTAGCGAGTGCCTCCACAGGAAGTAAATGCGATACTACTGAGTATCTCCTACTCATGTTGTGAAGCATTAGCTTGTAAATATTCTAATATAAAGTGACACTTAAATAATCTTGAGCTGGCATTTGGTAGAGCTTCATGAGTTTTGACTGTAATTGATAATATTACCTTAGTGTGGGTAATGTATGTAGCTATACACTGTAGTTATTACTCTGTCACAGTGTTGCTGTCAGTACCCACAGATTTGACTGCCAGCAGTGTGTCTTGAGGGGCACACGTGCTTTTCGTATTGGATTTTGAGGAGATCTCAGTTCTGAATGCTTATAAATGTCAAGGTTTGGCCCATGCAGGAAAGAAAATACACATTCTTGTAAGCTGATAGTGGGCAGTGAATGAGCAGTCCACATTACTGTGTGGGACAGGGCCCTGGGATTTCAGTGACAGCTTCTTGGTTATGAGAGGAATGAGAAATTTGTTAAAAATCACAGCTTGCTTGACAAAGCTTTTTTTGTTGACCTATAGTTTGGTCTAATGACAGCTGTTATTGTTATTTGTCTCGCCTATCTCCTTAGATGGCTACATCTCCACCGCAGCTCCCCACCGCAATGTGGTGCAGTTAGTGAGGGCTGAGGCATCGCTGCCAGCCGTTAAGCATGGCAGTTCCCTGCAGAGGGAAAAGAAATTCTCCTTTCCTCTCCCTCTGATTTCAGTGGAAGGAATCAAAAACAGCTTTCCCTGTTGCATTCAATACCACCAGAGGAGTGTGGCTTCATTTGATTCTTTAGAGCTTAGGAAATCTGAGGATAACCATTAGAAGCTTGAGAGTGCTGCCCTAATTTGGTGGAGGCCTCATAGGTGATGGGCAACTGGAGATGCGACCAGCCCTGAAAAAAATACAAGAGTTAGGGAAGGAAAGGCTTCTAGATGAATGTAAGTATTACAATGCTGTTCATAATCTAGAGAAGATTGATGTATGTGATATGAAATGTGTAGAGGTATTGCTGCTACTTTCTCTCCATCACTTGGCAGAGAGGGTAGGGACAAAACCTCTCCTGGGACAGAAGGATAATGGAGCTCTGAGTGGTACCACAGCCTCATCTCCCAGAAGCTCTCACCACTGCTCCCATATCTCGGCTGCCGTACTTGGCAGTGGTGTGACTTGACAGGGAAATATGAGAGAAATGAGAAAATTCCTTACAAAAGAGGACTGAAGCTGCCTCCCGTTTACAACAGCAGGTAAAACATCGCGTGTACGGACGGGAGGCGTCAGCACTGAAGAGGTGCTGGCAGGATTTGCATGCCTGCAAGGTGCACGCTGCACTCTGTCTCAAACCTGTGGGTTTTTGTCTCAGGACTCTGGCATTTTTTTGCATTAGTTATTATGACAGATGTGGGAGAGGCCTGCGCTTCTATTTTTATCAAGTGGCTTTGCTTCATAATAAATTGCTTTCATTTTTTAGTCTCTTAACGAGTGGAACAATGTCCGGAGATAAAATATCTCGGGATATTTTCAAGAGACTATCTAGGGCCATGACTGGATGACTAATTAGTTGTTTCTTCTTTTCGCCTCTGTGTCCCAGTGTCACACAGTTTTGTACACAAAGGTTGAGGGCAAGAGATAGAGATAAATTTGTTAAGCAGCAACAAACTTTTTCCTAACTGGGGAGCATGGCCTGGTCTGAGGGCAGGCAGACACTGAGAGTGCGGCTCTGTGGCAAATTTCTGAGGCAGTTAACTTTAAACGATTGATGGGAGCTACTGGGAGGAATGAAAGAAATCCTTTGTGGCTTTGATTGTTTGAATAAATAAATTTGTTAGGAAAAATGTGCTTTTAGTTACTCAGATACGCTGCTGGACACAGGCTTCCAATGGGGAAGCTCTTAAAGGTGCAAATTAGAGTTTGGTTCAATGCGTTGGCAAGTAGTGGGGCTGAGAGTCCGAGTAGCATGAAGAGATCTGTAGATTGTGTTCTGGAAGAAGTCCAAGAAATTGGTTTTATCTGAAGAACAGAGTTCAGGTGGGAGATTAAAGAAATCATGCTCCTCCTACCATATGAGGGTGTTGGTCTGAATGAGAAATCTACATTAGTGGAGAAACTTAGAGGTCCCACTCACAGAGAAAATGTTCTTTTTTTAGTGAGTGTTACTACAGGTGAAATTTTTAATTGATCTATGAAAAATTTGGATTGCATTTTCAGTCTTTCCTTAACAGCTGCAAGCATTTATCTCTTTATTAGAAACTATTTTTTTAAGAAATGAGCGTATACTGCACTAGTATACCTAAATTGTCTATTCTGTGTTTTGAACTTGTGCCCTGAGGCAGGAGTCCCACTGACCAAACTGATACTTAATTGCATATTTAGAAGTGTAATGTAAGAAAAAAAAAATTCTCATACAGTATCACAACAGCTAGTTAGTCCTTTTGTTATTTCCATTTTCTTTACTTCTTTTTGGAACATACATATGAAGTGAAATGTTCTCTAAAACAGTGTCAGGTAAAGCGTAACCTTCCAACATATGACTACAAGCTGCTTGCTCACTCCAAGATATATTGATTTTTATCAAACAATAATATACCTGTTGGGCATCCTAGTTATGTGAGTGTAGTTTCTGTCTCTGATTTTTTGGCATAAGATAAGGTGGATGTTTCAGAAGTGGTGAGGAAGTCACGTAGCAGTAGAGGCTGTTGATGGTACTGGCCTAGCCATTTTTTGTTCCTTTGGGAAATACTGTTGAGTTTTTAGTTGTGTTGCAAAGTATATTCAGCTTTAAGAGAACTAGTTCCATAAGCTGTAGAGGAGCATCAGTAACTGAATACTAAAGAGACACCATTTAGTGTTCATGAATATTACACTTACTAGATTAAAACAATGATTTTTTTATTAAATAGACTTGTGTAAGAAGTCATTTTGATTAAGACGCTGTCTTTTCATATAATGGATGTTGGTTCCATACAGGGTAACAGATGAAAATTGCCTTCATAAAAAAAAAAAAAAAAAAGTGTAGAGAGAGAAGGAAGCAAAGGTTTTTTTTTCATGGCTTGCCATTACTCACGAATGTGATTTAACAATTCTTTTGTCTGCTTTTAATTTTACAGAATTAACAGTTGGCTTAGGGTCATGATGTGTATTTAATTTGTGAAAGCACTTCCCGAGATGTTCTGCTTTATACCTAATCATTGTTCTGTTTTTGAAAATAAATTTCAATGAACTAGAGAGTTTTAATAATATGGCGTAGTCTTGATGCTAACAGTATGTTTAAAATTACAACAAAAAACCTAAAGAGCTGCGTTGGTACATGAGGATTGTGTATATCGCCTGTATATAGGCATCAGTGTGTGGATATGCTTATAAGTTGGTTTCAAAGCAATTCCAAAAAGTGTAGCACATTGTATACATCTTTAGTAAACTCCACCAAAATTCTCATTATAAATCAAAACCTGAGTTTTCTTTGCGGTTGAGCTGGACTTAGGTTAGCTGGCATGGCAGGAAGGCGGGTGGGTGGGACAACCAGTGGAGTGCAGATGCCCAGTTCAGGGGCGAGCTGGAGGGGTCCCTCCAGGTCTCAGTTCCCTTGTTGCAGTCCAGAAAGTGCCACTGCTTCATGTCGTGAATGGAGTAGGGAGAGGAAGAACAGTTGGTGCAGCTGTTGGTGCAAAGCTGAGTTCAGTTCTTACATCTTAAATTTAGAGAAGGCGGCGGCTCTGCGGGAAGCTTTTTCCTGCTGCCTCCATCGATCTCTTTGTACCCCCTCTGCGTTCACAACATCTCAGTTAGGGGGACGGAGAGGGGACCGTCTTGATAAAGTTCTTCCTAAATCATCATTATTCCTATTGTAGTGACAACTTCTGTGTACAGACAAGAGAAGGAGATGGAGGGGGGAAGCAAAATTCTGTGCTAAAGCTCTGCTGAAACTAAATAAACTCTTATAAGGGGAAAAGACATTTTCTTTAACCCTTAGGCTATCTCCTTGATAAATTTCAAACGTTTGCTGTGAGCAACAGAGGTGTTAGTACTTCCTAAGTAGCTTGTAAAATGTGAAGCTAAGCCTTGAATTAAGATGTTAAGCTTTGTTCAGGTCTTCTTATCAATCCCTCCTGTAACATCCCCGTATGACTTCCCAAAATGGAAAATTTTGATTTGGGATGGCATTAAGAAGACAGTGCCACACAAGTGCAGATCCCTGTCTTTGATTTTTTTTTTTTTTTTATTAATAATTTATGTAACAATAATGTAAATGCCTTTTGTGGTGTGGAAGAGCAAGTGTGTTTTATGAAGAAGAGCATTTCCTTACATTTATAGGCTCGGGCTGTAGTTCTTAGAAGGTGTTGTCAGGGATTAATTGTACTCGTATTCAAACTCTCATCTCTTAAAAATTATTTCAGCAAATGAATCCAGAACGGAGAATATTTTCAGTCATTCCTATAAAATGGTGGCTTCGTGTTACCATTCAAATATCTATAAGCTACAGTTCTAGAACACAGGCATGGAAAATAATATAAATGCATAGTAATTCAAAGGCTGTGGTCTTTCTTATCCTTTTAATTAATACCTGAATTACAATGCATGTTTATAAGCCTTTTGTGAATATTTTGCTTTCTTGCACAGTGACTGTTTTGTCTCACTTGATCTCAATGAAATTATGTGAGAGGTGAATGTGATGATTAGTTACAATCCAAAATACTCTTTCATCAATTTTGTCAGCTTTAGTTTTTCCTGTAGGACAGACCCATGTTCTTGAAAATGGCTATAATACTTTTATAGGTTTTCCTATATATGGAAGATCTTCTTTCCATCCCTAATTTCTTTGCCAGCTGTTACTAGGAAGGGTGTTACTTACTTTCTATAGGAAGACTATAAAAGTAATTTTGAAAGAATAGTAATATTTATTAGATACTTAATGTACAAAAAATAAGACCGGCATTTCATTTAATAGAGATGTGCCTAAGAGTGTAGAACATCAGCATCTTACGAAGGGAAAATAATTTATGTAAGAACTTTAGGTCATAAATGTGCACTAAACCCTCTCTCTATGATTAATGCCAGGTGATGTCAATCACTTCTCTCATGCAAATAATCACTATAAATAAAGCAATTACTACATAAGCAGTCAGTTATAAACTGTTGCATTGTGGAAAAAAAAACACAGTACTTTGGCTTGCTGTCATTTCCAGAAAGGGTTTAACCTTTTACTAAAAAATAATTACGATTCAACAGGAAAGATCTAGAAAAGCTACTGAAAGGGAAGATGGTGGTGCTGTTGCTTTCACTTGCATAGGAGTTAAGGAAGTTCAGTGTTCCTTAGCTGAGGTCTGTTTCTTTCTAAGATTATTTAGATGGAGATGCTACATGGAAATGAAGATCCTCTGGTTTTGCAGGGCCACAGGAGCCAGAACTACGATTTGACTAGTGAGAGGAAAAGAGTTTTTTGAGAAAAATGTTCCCAGCTGCGGTTTAGTTCCTCAAGCACTCATTCAGCAGGGTGGCACAAGACCAGGCATTAGCGGACTGACTCAGCTCTTCAGCAGATGTGGATTGTTTACAAACCTCTTTTTTTTTTTTTTTTTTTCTTCTTCTGAGTAACTTTCCTCATTTGCCTTACAAGAATTCTATCAGGCATTGACGTTACTGAGTGACAAACCACAGTTGCAGAAATTAGCATTCTTATATGTAATGTTAATGTGATAAACCAAAATAGAACCACCCTCTCTCTATCTAACATTGCTGCAGATTGTATTGTTGTTATGGATAGTCAGTGTCGTGGTAAGTAGTTCTTACTGTGCTCCAGGGACACGATTAGTTTCTTCACTCTGTGTTGTAGAGTCAGAAACAGCCGATGCGTGTATTTGAAACACTAAGACCCTGTGACTGTAGAGGATTCATTAGCAGAGAGTCCGTGTTCTGCACTAGAAAACCCCAAAATAAACAGAATTTTTGAATAATAAAATGTGGAGTGTGGTCAAAACTGGAAAGAGAGAGAAATGTGATATGAGTATTAGAACATTACATTCACCTCCTAGAAATAAACAGTAAGGTCAGGTAGAGAAGAAAACTGTCCATGGGCAGGCAGTGGAAGCGATGGCATCAGATGGGTTTGTTACTAGACTCAAGAATTTTAGAACGAGTTTACTTCTGATAGTGAGGGAGCAGCCACATGTCCTCTGCTTTCATCTGTGTCACAGTGCTCTGATTTTGAGGCCTGATAATTGACTACTGGGCTTTTTTTATTGAGTTGGGACTTTGTACATCTCAGTTAATACTCTGTAATGAGTACAGTGAATGTGTGTGCATCATTAGTAAAATCTGGGAAGAGAGATTTGATACCTCTTCATACATAATCAGTGATTCTCAGGTCCTTATCAGCCTGTTTCACAGTAAAAACAAATATGTTGTTTTTGTATTGATATTACAGCAAGAGCTCCTCTGTATCCCCATTTGGATGTGTGTTTAAATGAAGAAGAAATCTTCACTGTATTATTTACATAAACTGCATAATATATAAGCAGTATTCACTGTTGAATAAGCTGAGTTTAACTGACATTGTATGTTATTGTAATTATGGTAGTCATAACTTTCCCTAACATTTTTCTGTCATTGATGCTTTTTGAATAGACTGACTTACCTGACTTTGAAAGCTAGGGAAAGCTTTTTTGAATTGTAACTGAAGTGACTGTGTGAACTAAACAAGTTTTCTTCTGGAAATAAACAAAGTCACATTCCCAAAATTCTGCATAGGGAAATATGTGTAACCTTTGTGTAACCGTCTGTGGTAGCTACAAATAATGATAAGTAATCTGTGATGAACATGTAACTTGTTAAAAGCAGCAGCATTTAAAAGGATCAAACTATTAGAAGTGAGCTCTTCAATCAAATACATCTTGAGACTAAATCTTGAGACTGAAACAGGCTTTAAAAGTGCACAGCTCAAACACTAGGTAATTCTGTCTCTGAGATGCAGAGAAAAGTGAGGTCAGAACATACATAGAAGTTAGAAATTGTGTAATACTAAAGAACAGGGGTGTCATAGTGCAGGCTGGAAACAAAGTCTGGCCCCTGTTTTGTGAGCTGTTTCATATAATGCTGCTTGCTAGAACACAGTTTTATGGGTAGGAAATTTAATTTAGAGAACTTCTGTGTATAAGGAATATAGTTCTCCAGAGGTAAAACGAAAGGCAAAAAAGAGATCTGTTTGTTGTTTAGATTACCATTCAAAATGTTCAAGTCGGTTGTTTTGAAAAATGCCTGAAGTGAATCAGATACAGTGAAGAGATCTTCTGGGTTTAATTACACAGTACTGCCACCTAGCATCAGCTCCCAGATTTGTATGTGTGTTTGGAGATAGACAACTGTATCACTCTCAGGCTGTTATTTAAATTTATTTTTCTGTTGAACCTCCTTATGAGCTTTAAGAGTATAAATGTCTACGCTGGAAGAAGATATTTCTTACATGTTAAACCTCAAATATTAATGTGAAAGGCTGCTTAATTCAGACTTATGGAAACAGGAGTAGTGAAAGCTTTTTTGTTAAGCAGATATAGTAATAACAACTAATATTAATGGTTTACAAGTTTGTCTTGGTAGATATCATTTTAATAAAAGTTCCTATTTTATCAGCTCTCAAAATGAAATGTTTTGTTTTCTATTAGTGATGTCCTTGCAAAATCAAGCAGAAAATGGAAAATTAAGAAATCTCCTCGTTTTCTTAGTGCACATACCCCAAGTTGACATGTTCCTAAAAATAAAAATATCTGTGGAGTGGTAATAAACATGGTCACAGTAGTCAAGACACAACTGATTCTGTATTTGGCAGCAACTGGGCATTTTATATTTGGAAATTTGTGAGATTCGTTGAGATATTTCATGCTGACATACAAGAGAAGTACCAGCTTTCTTAGTCATACATCCTTTTAGTATAGCACAGCGTGAAGTCTTCCTTCACGTTACTCTCTAGTGCAGTGTGAAGTTAACACATCCAATCAGAGAACTACTTTACCTTAATCATCTTTTAATGCTTTGTTCTATTTTATTTTACTTTATAGTAAGAAAAAAAAATCAAATAAATGTGATAGTACACTTAGATTGAAGCTGTATTTAATGAGTCCTTTATAGGATGTGATACCAAGTGTTAATCAATAGACATGCCAGAAAAACTTCCAATACAGCCTTCTAGGGTTTTTTAAATTAATTCTTATTAAAATTATTGACTTGTTGTGACTTACTGGGGTTGCAACTGGAGCAGTTTTTTATCCTAATTAGCAGGTTAGGTTCCACTGCTCAAACTGCACATAATAGTATAATGATTGTCATCTTGAAACATAAAAATCAATGTGAGATACTATCAAAATCTGCCAACTGTCACAAATTATGGAAATTATTCAGGGTTCTAAAAACACTGCTAAATAGTGTTTCCTTTTATTCTTTAGAACATATTCAAGCACCACTACTCAAGCGAATGTCTATTAACATAAAGCAAATATCAAGTGGTGCTCAGATAGTTAAGGCCACCTCTTAATCTATGATATAATTTACAAATATTTTAGGAGAGATTGGGAATACTCTTATTTTTATAGTATTAAAAAGAAAGTATCCTATTACAAATTATATAGTAGGATTATATTGTAGTTAATACTGTGCTCTGTTTTCTAGTCAATTTTATTTGTTTATGCAATCAAGAAACTGGCATGTGAAGGTAATGACCATATACACGCCTGTGCATTTCCTTCACTGGTAACATCATGAGAAGTGGAAAATGTTAGGTTATCCTATAGATACATCTATATTGTTTTTTTTTTTTTCTTTTACTGTTTTCACACTGCTATGTCAAGGGGGAAAATGAGAGAAAAAGAAAAAAATGTTAGTTGTCACTAGGGCTGTGCTTCAGTTAGAGGTTATTTATAGTGAGTTTGTTTTTAATATTTGATGTACTCAGACCTTTCCATCTCAGTCAGGTGTAAATCTGAAAAACTCCTCTGCTATAATTGCCTTTGGAGGTCTATGGGAGGTTTTAAAGCCTCCTATGGATTCTGAAAATAATCCGAAGACAGTATTTTCTATTTATTCAGATTAAAAATCCATTACATAATAACAAACTAAAAGGTTTTTTACTAAATCTACCCAGAATAGAAATAAATAAATTGTAGAAATAAATAAGTATCCAATACATGAAATGCACAGTTGCAGAAGTGAACAAGAGACATGCTATATGATTAGTCCTTTATAAGTTATGATACAGTTTCCCATCCCATCTGCCCTGTCTGCAGAATTTCTTCTCCCATCTTCTTATGTTCCTTAGTGAAAAAAGGGTGTCCTGCATTTGAATGTTAGTCTGTGTCATGTGTAAGGGGAAGTGAGGAGCAAAACTTTTGTATTCAAAAGAAAACTCAGCTAAAGCTTGCATACCAATATTCCCTCAGTTGCCTTTGTGTTGGTCCTTGCCCCCTCAGAAGTACTGTAAAGCAACTAGTTTCAAGTTTCGTAATGAAGCACTGCAAGTTTTGGGTCCAGATCTTACATCTTATTTTGCATTTCCTTTTCATCATCTGTGTACACAGGGAATTGCTGACAATTCTTCATAATGGTCTTTTAGAAGAAGACAAGATTTTAGAAATATAAAGTACAAATTCACAGAGTGGTTGAGGTTGGAAGGGATCTCTGGAGGTCATCTTGCCCAGCCTTCCAGATTATGTAATACTTCTCAGATTCCTTCTTTTCTTTTTAAAGAGTTTCTATTAAAAAAGTAAAATCTATGCCATTTTCAAGCATGCTCAGTCCCCACATGACCAAGTATGGGTTCCAGTTGGCGTTAAAATGAGCAAATGAAAGTGGTTCTTCATACAGCGGGTAGCCTGGGCTTGTGAGCCTCCACGCCAGCACATGGTGTGGCTGCAAAAAATTGATGCAGGCTCCAGAGGAGACTGAAAGGTACTTTCAGCTTGTGTTACCTTACATCAGTTTGAGTAAATTCTGAGCTGAAAAGATTGAGTTTCGATGTATCAGACCTACATCCTCTCTTCTTCGTTTTCCTTGGATTTCTACTTACTGCCAGTGCTGCGCACAGGATTGTGGATGGGATGGACTCATTGTTGGAAACAAGTCTGTCCTCCTCGGGTGTGCACTGGGAAGCAGTAAGTGTGGGGGAGAAGGAGCGGGGGCCCTGGGAGTGGGAACTGCAGGTTTCACATCTCAGTAGAATTTCCAGCTGCCTTAGTTTGAAATTTCAATTGTCTATGCTCTAGCAGCATCCTGTAGAGAGAGAATTGGGCAAAGTTTGCATTGCTAATGGTAGAATAGCAGCATTGTTTTACTGTGTTTTAAATATGTTTGAAGTTTAGGAAGTGTAGGGGCCTTTTACAGAGTTGTAGACTGGGATGTGATACAGATCTCTTTCCTGAGGAGTAGGTGTTTTCTTAGGTTATTATGTAAGACGAGACATAGAACTCTCAACTCTCCACATTTTAGGTTTTAGGATGTGCATACACCTGAGTTTGCAGATGTAGTGTGAACATGGCATATGTGTCCTGTGACATTGTGCTTTTATTGTTTACTGTTGCTCATTTAGAATCATCTGATACCTAAGTCTGTACTGTGATGAGTTGACAAAAATTCTAAATAGTGTATTTAAATTTTAATGCAAACATATTAAAAAAAACAAACAAAAAACTTTTACTGGTTTTTACTGAAAAAGAGCTTTGAAAATGTTGATGCTAACCCTGCTTGGGACAGAAACTGGCAGAAATCTCAGCTGATGCAAATCAACATACCTCCATCAGTTCAGTGGAGGTGAAGTGATTTATGGGAGCTGCAGAGCTGATAATCATCATTATCTTTGTGTGAAGAAGATAAAACTGCCTCTGAAGATGTACACAGTAGATGATGACATGGTTTGAAAAGTGTTTATTAACCTTGCACTGTAAACAGAAAATAGCTTCTGGTATCTGTTCTAAGAAAATGTAACATTTATAACCCTTGAAAAGGAAACAATGACTTTGACCTTCTCATTAACATTGCTTATAGCCAAAACCAGCTATGCCCATGGTTTTGTGCAGTAACTTTGACCTTCTCATTAACATTGCTTAAAGCCAAAACCAGCTATGCCCATGGTTTTGTAGGCTTTTGAAGACACCCAGTTGTGTCCATATTTGGAATCAAACCTGCACACTGCTAGTGCTAACTCACCTGTCAGTAATTCTTCAAATTGCTTGGATGAAGAAACAGAATTTGTTGGAAGAAAGCCTCTTCTATCAGCATTAATACCGTATTCCAAAATTTAGGTCTTATTATTTTTTTCTAATACAAAACAAGGAGAATTGTGACTACAATAATTAAAATCACATTAACTAGCACAGGCTGCTTTTCTCTTTGATAGTGTCGAATTCAATCCTCAGTGTGAAAACAAGGCAAAACGTAATTTTAGTTAAATGTTTGTTGAATAACAAAAGAAATATTTTCCTTTGTAGACTTTTTAGAAACAATTAAGCATTAACTCTGTCAAACACTGAATTATAAATGAATGCAGTTTAAAGTATGTGAACCATACATTCTTTGAAAGTTGTCTGAAAAGACTCATTATAAAACTAATGCTGTGAGAAAGCACTCCTTTTCCAACCGGGTAAAACACCTGAATACTTTTTGTAAGTGGCTGCACATACTTTGAAAGCATTCTAGTAATGCCTGCAAACCTTCCAAAGTACCTTTCAACCAGTAAAATTCATATTCAGCACATCTGTGTTCCTGCAAGACTTGCAGTAATAACCAGGTTGGTTAACTATACCTTTTTTTCTTTAAGATTGATTTTAATGCTCTTATTGATTTGAGGCAGATAAACTCAATTGTGCGTGAAATCTTATTTATTTTGGGACAAAAGGGAATTAAGTCTTGGTAGAAAAAATATTACCTTCCAGGGAGGAAAAGTCTTTAGACTTCACTTTTTAAGGCATGTTCAGCATACGTAAAAATTCATAATTTTGGTCAGCATTACTTGTTGTATTTAGAGTTTGGTCTGTTAGTGCATTTTGGATCCAGGACAATAGTTACAAGTATTATTGAGTGGTACTGCAGGTGCAGGGATAGTGTATTAGTTATTTTTCTTTTAACAACCCATTTCTCTAAGTGACTTTTACTAGTTAGTAATGATTACTTCAAAGAGTTGCATATAAATATACACAGTGGAAACTCATTAATTTTCAGTAATTTTGGAAATGCACATGAGGAATAGCTGAATTTTGCGAATCTGTGCTGTTGCCCTGTGCTGGACTCATTTATAAAGAGAATTGTAGATTGTTTCAAATGCAACTCCACCTAGAATTTGTGAAAACAAGTGAAAGGAAGGAGCAAGATTTCCAGAAATGCAGATGGCTTTGGGGAACAGTCAAAATTAAGAAGCTTGAAAAAAAGCTGAGAGGCAAAAATGGGTCAAAATCATGTATCTGAAACCCAAGGAATTTTTATGAAGCTTGGATTATAAATGGAAAAAATAAAATCGTACAGTATTGTCAGTATACTGCTGTGAAATGTGTGCACCATACTCTGACCTTGATTGGTTTTTGGCACTTTCAGTGTGACTTGTCTTCCTTTTGACACACGCTGATCTAGGGCAAAATTCTGCGCTGCCTGGAATACTTGTCTGTTGTTGTTACTCTGTCTTTTCTGACTGTGCAGGGCTCTGACATGAACCAAAGAGGTTTGGTTTCACTGTGGAGCTTGAACACAGCACTTGTAATCTAATGTATGTTCTAGTAGAAAATTATTGGTGGTTTTCGTGATACGACATCTTGCCTTTCCATAGGCAAGTTCTTACTGGGAATGATAAGGAAACATCCTTTTGGTCCTTCTGATAAATTATGTTCCTTAGCAACATGAGGATTAGCCTGGTTCTACACAGATGGGGGACTGAGACTTACCTGATTTCTGGGAATCTTAGCAAGCATGGAGGAGTCTCTATATATAAAGAAATAACTTTTAAAAGTATTCTTATTCTTAATTTTAAAAAATTTATTTAACTGATATGTCACAATTTCATGTTGAATTACAATTTTTAAATCGTACCCATTTGAAGCGCTGATCTGTCCGTCTGTCTGGTGAGGCACTTGCAGTGTATCAGAACTAATGTTAGTGCAGTCTAAATGGAGTCATGGAACTACGGACCACTTTGTATTTCATTCTTATCACTCAAAACTGAATTACTAAATGGGGCATTTCCTAATTCTGTAGTCTTGATTATTGCAAAGTATTCCAGTAGCCTCATGTAAGTTTTTGATACTAAATACAAAAAAATTTCAGATGGCTAAATGACTTAAGGAAAAGCAGTATCTAGCATTTTTCACCTCTGCAAAACAGAGGGGAAGCTGTGCTTGTTCATGCCAGAATTTCTGAGAACTAATATTAATTCTGAAAATTTAAGCCAATCCAACTGGAAAACTGAGGATTCTATCAAGATATTCTGTGAGTATATAGAATTCCTTGAATTTATTTATAGGAAATGAGATATCTAGTTTTATTTTGTGCTGAAGAATCACTGTTTTCAAATAAAGATTATTCTGCCTACATAAATTCAGTTGCAATTTAGGTTACTACAGGTCTTTCTTTTGGGGAGTTGCCTCAGTCTTAGGCATTGAGATTTGTGTGTTGTAGAATCTCTCCTCTGCAGATCTTGTAATACATAAATGTAACCACCAATTTTAAGTTGCAAAGAGATAAAGCTGATCTGCAAGCTACTCTTAAGGAGTTGTATTACTTTTTCTTGTGCTCTTTTTTTGATTTTATTGTTTTAGTGTTTGACCATACCGTTACAGTACTTTAAAAAAAAAAAAAAAAAAAAAAAGTTGAAAGTTAACCTGAAGCTTCCAAATAAAATTAAATAATTTAAAAAAAATACAGGAGGGAGGGTTCATGCAAACTGCTTTGTCCTTCACAGTATTTTTATGAGAATGTGGAATGGGACTTATAGCCAAAGTAAATAAGTATCTTGTTTATTTATTTGGGAGAATGCTCTTTGCAAAAATTCAGGCAATGAAATTTTTAAGTTGTGTATGTATATCAGATCTTGACTACAACTTTTCAATCAAAATTGTGAAGATGGGACAGTCTGGTTAAATTGCAGAAGTTTGGTTTCTGTTGCTTCTCCTCTCAGTTAACTTTTAGTGTACTTGCCCAGTCTAGTGGTTGTCGTTCTTTTAGTTTGCCTCTCAAGAAATGGGAATGAAACGGGGCAGCTGAGTGGTCTAAATGGGAAATCCTTTGTTCTTACACCTGAAATAAAAGAAGTCGATCATCACCTCTTTTACAGTGCTGGAATTGAAGCTAGTGTAGGGGTTTATTCATAGATTCGCAGTAGTTTGTTTCTTAGTCTGATTACATATGATTAAACAAATACTTGTTTTCTTTTTCTGTTTTCAATTCTAGCTGCTTGTATAAGCACAAAACTCTTGTCCATCGAAAGCTGGCTGTGCGGTGCAGGGAGCAGCTATTTCTAGAATGAAGTCATTATGTATTCCTAACGAAGGTGCTGTTCTTGCTGCCTAATACACTGTGTTCAGATGCAGTTGTCTGTGCCACCTGCTATTCTGTGCTACTGGAAAGACAGAACTAGAGTTGTCCAGAGTCCTTCAATAATTTTTGTCTTGTGTGCAATCTTGACAGTAGATCTGTCAGAGATGTCACTTCAAGTGGCTTCAGCTGTGCCACTTACAAAATACTCAAACATACACTTTTTAATCCTGCTCTTTTGGGTGCAGGAGGCTCTGTTTTGGGGGAGTATGACAGGTCTGCGGTTTGCAAGAAGCTCTTTACTACTGAGGTACCTGGAGTTCTGGGGTCAGTACCCGAGGACCACCGCCTTACCTGGCCACAGAGTGACCTCACGGACCCGGCCCCTCGGGGAGTTGGTAGTCACAGTCTCAATCACTGTACAGAATTTGCTTTTAAAGAGCAACGTGTGCATACCACTGAAAACGGCATCAAGAAGGAAATTTTTTTTTCTCTCCTTTTTGCTTTTTCAAAAAAAAAAAATAATTCATAAAAGATTTCATGCAAGTTAGAAATTACTGAGGTAATTTGGACAACTGAGTAAATTGGTAATGGTACATGGATCATTTTACCTGTAGGTCATTGTGCATCTCAGTATTGACCTAAATTTACAATCTAATGGCTCTTAATGTATATGAAAAGCTTTGTCAGATATCTTTCTAATTCTGTTTCCTAGTAAATTAGGTTAAAACTGTTCATAGTTTATTGATTTCAGTTCAGGGTAATAAAGCATTTGTAGTGTTTGTTTCCAGTTTCCTTCCTGCTCTGAGCGAACAGAGATAGGAGAATCCTTTTTCCCACTGCCTGCAAGGCAGAACAGCCTACTGAAGCCAAGGGAGGCTTTAAATAGCAGGGCTGTGCTGTGACTCTGCTCTTCACTGCCTCAGTAACTTTATGTATTAAAATATGGGATTGCATGCTTCTCTTTGTGAGGAGGAGAAATGCTTTAAAGGCTGAAGCACTAGTAAAATCATTTGTGAAAGATATAGTAGGATGTTACTTACAGTGGTCTTTGTCCAGGGGGTTGAGGTGCATGTGTGACTACTGTTAAGCCAAAGCCTGTGTCTGGGTGGTCAAGTTTCACGAACATAGAAATACATAGCTTGAAATACTGGACCTGTCAACATCGATGGCAACTCATTTCAGACGTAACTGCAAAAAAGGCAAGTTACAAAGGAGATAGTTAGGACGCTTTATTGACTCTGCACATCTCAAGAACTAGCAACAGTAGTTCATGTAATATATCTAAATATTCCTGCCTTCACACTTTCTGCTGTCAGAAAAACTATAGATTTTCAAGCAGAATAATGTATCTTATATCTGAGTATCTCACACACCCCTAAACTTCGTCATCAGCCTCATATCTATAGGAGAAGCACAGATGACTGCCATGCTTGCTGGGCCACCAAACAAAAGACAAAATCCTTAGTGGAAAAAGAATGTCTGCATTGATCTACATGACATGGGAATGTGGCTGTGACTGCGGAAGAGGTGGACTCTGGGGTGTTAGAGGTTACAATTTGTTCTCGTGTTGTTTTCTTTAGATTTATGGTAGTGTCGTTATAACATATGGCAGAGTTGTTTTCTTTTGAGTTTATTTTTATATTTTTAAGGAACCGTTTCAAAGTTAGCACTGTCAAATTACATGTTTAGTGTATGAGCTTGCAGTGGTGCCTTGGAAATTATGGTGGAGCCTGTGCTTGTTACTTGTGTTAAACTTCTTTTAGTCCCTGTAAATTTTCTTCACTCTAGAACCACATTTTGGTCATTTTCTGTTTCTTCAGATGTTCTGTATTGTGAAACTGAAGAAACAACAAAGCCCATTCTGCTTTCTCTGGCATACAATTTCTGTGTGACTTCTTTTTGTTCTGTCTTCAGCGTGACTCTGAAGCAAGGACCACACTGCAATGATGTTTGCTGGTCCTCTGCAGTGTGCACACGTGTGGAGGCACAATGTAGCCTCTGCCTTGTTGTGCTATTGAGGCTTTGAACTCAGCTTTAAACCTGCAAGCACAGATGAATCTTCTGCTTTAAAAAGCTCTGACTATGTGCTCAGCTTACAAAGCTTTCATCATGTGTTTGCTTTGCAGGCTTATGTACTAAATAAATACTTTTTTTTTTAATTACTATGGAGCTTTTCGAGGCTGGAAAGGGCCTCTGGAGCTTACCTAACCCAGGCTTCAGTGCTGAACTGAGACCAGGTTGCTAAGGGCTTTGTGCAGTTGAGTCTTGAAAATGTGCAAAATTCCCCAGGCTCTGCAGGTATGTCTCTCTTCCAGTGCGTTACTGGTCCCCATAGTGGTTTTACTCACCTCATTTCTGATGAGAACTTCCCGTACTCAGTTTGTGCCTGTGGTTTCTCAGTCACCTTTGTTTCCCCTGGCTAAAGAACTTGGCTTCCTTCTCTCCATTGCCTCTTGGGTACAGGAAGGCCACTGCTAGGTCCCACTGAGCCATCTCTTTGGAAGTCAAACCAGCCCAGTTCTTTCATTTATCCGTGCAGATCACGTGCTCCAGTCCCTGGAGGAACTGGCATCCTTCCCTGGACTTGCTCCAGTTCATGAACGTCTTTCTTGTCTTGTGGGCGGAGCAGAACACGAAGCAATATTGTTGCCGTCTGTAAAGTACTGATTAAAATAATAATACTGAATCATTTACCTAGGTAGATAATACAGCACTGGAGCAAAGAGAGCATTTTAAGATTTGTTTTTAACTTTTAACAAGTTGGTTATGACTGTAGAGAATTCTAGTTTCATGAATTAAATTTGATGAGTTTTTATTAAAGTGCATTACTTGATTTTGTTCTCTATACATACCATCTAACCTTAGTAGTTTAATCCTTAATCAACTAGTAACCTCTACTTTTCTGTTTTGAAAAACAAAGCTATAAACTTAATCAATTCCAGTTTCTTTAGAGAATATGTAATTTAATAGCAATTTTTCAATATTTTCAATTCTATATGCCATGGATGTAGAACAAGACGTCCGTATAGCTGTACAGATACAATAAATGTTTAAACCAAGTGTCTTCTTTGAAGTTACAAATTTTGTTTTGCTAGTCAGTGGTACAGCTGAATGTGGTAGGTGAAACAACATTTGTTTTAAATTTTTCTTGACAGGTTCTCTTAAGTTTCATCTCTGTCCTTGTCATAAAATGCTGATGCTTTTGCCTGGGAAGTTTGACTGTGGCTGTTGAAGAATGTAGGCATCTCTGCTCTGGACGCATGGCAATCTAGGCAGCAGATGGCAAAATTGTGGGGGCTGGCTTGAATGCAGTGAGCTTAGTCTCAAGAAGAAATTAGACATTGCAGCTTTGTTATTGTTCTTTCTGTGAAATGGCAATGGAAAGAAAGGACAAAATGGATCTTGTAAAGATTCCTTTCAGTTTTGAAAGTGTTTTTTGACTAGTTACTTCCTGGTGACTTTTCTTGCTTTCTGAAACTCAGCCACGCGTGGTGAATAGGAGATGGTTGTTTGCATTTCTCATGGAGTGTATCTGAGAATATCCCCATGTGAACTCCCGTGTTCTGTGCTGGTGCAGCTTAAGACCTTGCTGTCTCCAGGTGCCTTCAGGCACCTCCTGCTAGGTGTTGGATGAAGATCACACACAGGATTGAGAATTGTGGCAGCTGAGGAGCCAGGATGGGCTTGCTTTTGACAACTCATCCACGTGAGCAGTGACTGCTGACCAAGTGACAGAGAGGAAACCTCTTACCCACCAGCAAATGCCAGGCTTTCTTTGGAGACACCCGCAGATAGAGGATAGTAAGCAAAATGATGGTCCCACCCTAGAAGTCAGCAGCAGGAAGTTACAGTGTGAGAGTATATGTTGGATTACCTGTACTGTCCTAAATGACGAGGTAGTTAACGTGTCTTGAAACATGTGGCCTTTTCTCTAGAGGGATTTTCCTCCAGAGCAAAGTAGCCTTTTTCTTCATGATTTGGACATGGAATAGAGGATGTGGTAATGTCTGCACAGTGGCAGTACAATATTATGAGGTATTTCCTGTTGCTTGTGGTCTTGGACTAGTTGATTTCTTAGAAGTGTGTTTTTCTTGACTTAAGTTATTACAAGATTTCCGTTAATCAAGATAACTCTTTCAGTCCTCTTCTGCTATGATAATATGCAAGCAAACCTTGCAGTGCAGGTTTGGGTGGACCAGCTTTGAGGGTGACAGGACCTTAATTCTTTCCCTGCCAGCCCCTTGCTGTGTGGACACTGGAAATTCACTTCAGAGATTTTGAGTTAGAGTTGGTCATTCTATGTAATAGTTGTATTCATTTTATCTGTTGGTGTGAGGTTTAATTAATTTTTATAAAGCAATTCATTGTCCTTTATTGGAAGATGGAAGAACACTTGAGGTGTAGTTGTTAGCTGAGAAAGCTGTAGCGCAGCCTTCTTATTTCATTATGTAAAGTTTCATTGCTGTCTGAGGCTATCTAGGCTTCAGAATGTTTCAGAAAATACTTTTATGGAAGCTGTTGAGATATAATGTAATCTATTTCATGTGGCTCAACATCATGTTCCGTTGTCTTCCACTTATATTTTTTTTGTCCCTTTAATTTTTCTTAGCTTACCTTGAACCTTTAAGACAAAGGATCACTTTAAATAGTTGTATTTCTGATAAAATCTGTGTGCTTACAAAGGCAGAGAACTCCCAAGAGAACTCCCAAGGGGTAAGGCACAAACAAAAGGACACTTTTTTGTTCCCTCCCTTCCCCGCCCCCCGCCCTGGCTTTTTTCCTTCCCCACCCGTGCTAAAAAAAAGAAGAGCGGGGGGAAGTATCAGAGCTTAGCTGAGTGGGTTATTTACTTGTGTAATTTGGAATAGCTGTCTTTATTGAAATTCTACTAAATACTATTAGGCATTTTAAAATATTGTTACATTTTATTATCATGGTAAGATTATACAGCCTTAAAAATGGTGTCTATTAAAGCGTTCTTCAAAGAATATTTCTGTATGTTGACACTGCTAGCAGGGAGAAAGCATATTAAAGCTTCTTGTTAATGAGCACGTGAAAATTGTTAGTATCAAATTGAGGTAGGAGAGGTTCCTTGGAAGCTTTAAAGAAGGAAGGGGAGTGTTTCTTGGACAGAGTGAGAGAGAATGATGTAAATTTAGAGTCAAAAGCAGGTGGTGTTCTCAACTGAAATGGTAAGTGAAGTACCTAAACTCATAGTTGTTTGCGTGATGACTACATTTGTTGAGTTCTGAGAATAGCCTTGTAGGGGTTTGAAGATCGCAGAGAAACCTCTTCAGCAACATGTTCTTACAGTAGCATACTCTGGTGAGATGTGCACAGAAGGTTTGCTTGAGCTCAGATTCTGGAAGAGTTCCCCCTTAATAGTGTATTCATCCATTAAGAGTAAACAAGAAATGAAAGGTGCATTTCTAGTGGTTTTCTTTTGGCTGATCTTTTACCCAGTGCTACAGCGTCTGCTATTGCCGGCAGGAATAGAGGCTCCCAACAGGTGCAGAACTACAGAATGTCTTAACATAAGGAAGTGGAGAAGAATTAGTAAGGAACTGTCTTAAAGTTCTTGGCATTGGACCTGCCTGGGTGCAAGAAAAGTACAATTCCTTTCATGTCAGTTACATTTCTCCAACTTTATAGCACAGTCATGTTTAAAATCAAAACGCTTGAGTCTAATATGGAAGCACAGCACGCAGGAGTTCTCAGAGACAACTGTAGCATTGGCCTGGCTGTGAAGGAGAAGACTTGTGGAAATGAACAGCATTCAAATCCATAACAGGAACTACAGGGTTTGAATAAGGTTTTTGAGAAATAGGAAGACAGAGGAGCCTGACAAGAGGTCAGAACACTGGAAAATCCTGGTAAAAAATTAAATGAACTAATGACTAATTGTTGGTGAAAGCAAAAGAGAGGGGGGATGGCTGGAGCACAAGTTGTGCTCCAACCAGCTTGATGTCTCGGCTCCTTTGCCAGTAAGGTTAAAAATCCCATTAACTGAATGAAAGACAGCATTCTACCCTAGGATAGGGAAAAAAGAACATCACCAGTGGACAATTAAATAAAGTAAGTTGTCCTTCATTGCATGGGCATTTAGGTCTATCTCACTTCTATAAATGTTGATCAGTTTGATCAAAGACTTAATCAAAAATTATTTAGACAATTATTTCCGTATTCAAAAGTATTCTCTAGTGATAGGAACCTATTATACAGAATCGGTAAAGCATGCTTAACTGCATTGTGTTAATTATGCAATGATAAATTATTCTACCTTTCTTCATTAACAGCTTTTTAGCAGTAGATAATAGTATTGTTTGTTCTTTCTAGGCAGTAGAAGAGTAATCATGTTCTTTAGGCAATTATTTTTGGCAAACTTAGTCTTTTGAAGTGGCCAGTTTGTATTTGATCTTTAAATCCATTTTGTGAACTTGTTCAGCTGTACTAATTTTTAAGTAATTATATTAGTTGAGAAGTTGTATTGTTCTATGGTGATTTGATTCTATTGTTTTTTTTAATCTGGCTGCACAGAATGATGGAATTATGTAGATAACAATTATACTGCGAGTAGGGAACCAAGAACTGGAACTGGGGGTTACCAATGTGCAGCAAACTCGTCGTATGACCTCAGGTGGGACACTTAGTCTTTCAGTGTTTCACTTATTCTGTAGAATAAGGATAATAGAGATTTAGCTCTCATGGCAGTCCTAAAGCCTAATGAATATTTATAAGTAGCTCTGAGTTAGCTGTGGAAATATTTTACCCAGGGTAAAAACTCTATTTTTTTTAATTTGGGCAGTGTTTAGAATGGGGAGTATGTTAGCGCCTCATTGAGAAAAGATGGAAAAACACTTTCCAAGAGGAAAAACTTGAAAACTTCACACAGCTGAGAAACTCAAGGACACACATAAATTTTTACTCTGTCACTTTCTTTTCTTGCTCTTCTGACTTTTTTCTACTATTTTACCTCTGTATGTCTAGGAAGAAAAGTAGATGTCATTTCAGCCTCATTTATATAACTAGTAATGTTCTGCTTAGGTCACAAGCCCTTCTCTGAAAAATGAGTTAAACTTTTTGCTGTTTGTAAATGTCTGTCCTTTTTTTGATTGCTTGTATCAGACTTTTTAACGAAACATGGCCATCGTTGCGTCAGTGTGACACAATCTACTTCTAATAGCTGGTGTAACATCCAGGATGGGAATCTGCATGACCGCTGCCATGCTCTTTTGATGGCTAGCTACTGAAATACGTAGGGTGCAAGTAATATTTTGGTGAGTTTATTTTCAAGAAAAAAAATCTTGTAAATATACTGGCTAATCAAGGCGTGAAATTAGTTTTGTGTGATGGAGGCTTAAAGGACAGTATTTTTCTTCCTGCTCTGGAATCTATCGCGTGTGTTGTGACACTTGCTATTTCTCGTGTTGCTCTCAGAAGGGAAAAAGCACCCAGTTCATAGCAAATGAAATGAAATTGAGGAATTGGTTGGTTCCTATGTGCCACGCTCTGCCTTAGACCTTGAACACTGGCAGATGCTTATCTAATAGTGAGATTTTACTGGTACGGTTTCCGAGATCCCCAGCTCATGAGGTTCATAAACCAGAAGCCAGCTTTAATAGCACTTAGGATTTGTATCTGAGTTTGTCTAGCTGCTTTTTCAACTGACTTAAGGTACCTTTAAGAAAGAAACGTCCCATTTTTCCTCAGTGTCAACTGTGTTTCTGAAGCCTCTCAGTACAGAGAAGAGAATGTGCCCAGATGTATCAACCCTCGCTGCCCGAAACTCTGTGGAAAATAAGAGGTTAATCTTTAGCAGTCAGTGAATGATGTGAGACTAAGACTGTTAGAAAGCTGTCTCGTAGCTCCTGGGCTTTTCATCAGTTCTTGATGACATGTTATTTTCTTAATGGGATGTTATTTTCATAGTAGATTTAAACAGTTCTGGGATTTGTAAGGAGTTTCTGGAGTACAGAAATCTCAGTAGATAGTCTGGAAATAAAATCATGTGTATTTAACTAGATAAAAAAAACACATATATGATATAAATATTTGGCACAGTGTTTGGTTTTGGTTTTGTGTTTACAGTTTTGACTGCCCTTAGTCTGAAAATGCTTCATATAGCTTTTATTTACCAAAAAAAAAGCAAAAACAAAAAAAAAGCTGTTTTTTCTCTGCAGTAAAGCACAACACAGAATGCCTGTAAGCACTGTGTGTCTTCTATTACTTAAACTTGACTCATTCATCAAAACTCTTCTGAAATAGCTATTTCACCTGTCATGCTAAATGTCTAATTTTCAACGCAATACATGGAGTAGCTATAGCAAAAGGAAAATTCAGTATTTGGAGAGAAAAAAGAGGAATATTGAAAATCAGAAGAAAGAATTATCAGTGTAAAATGAGGTTCCATTATTACACCAGCCAGGCTGTCCGAGTATACTTTGATGTTTGGCCCCAGTCAAAACCAGCATACTTGTCATCAGCATTGTTTCATCTAACAAAGTGTTCATACTACAGCAGTATTTCGTTAAAAATTACATTTTATTTATTGCCTTTTTTAAAAGGCAGTGGTGATCCAGAAGTAGAGATGTACTTTTTAATGAATATTAAAATCAGAAAAAAATACAGCAGTTAAATAACCCTTTTATTTATTCCCTGAAAACTTGTACTGTGCCAAAGCAGAATTATTGAATTTTCTCATTTCAAAAATAGTCTTTGCATAAAATAATGAACAGCATTTGAATCTCTAAATCACAAGCTATTTCCAATTGTTGATGATGAAAAGAAGTACAGGCTTTTAAGAGATCTGTTTTTTAATGAACAGGTTGGTACATGGTGTACAACTTATTTAAAAAAAAAAGAAAAAATACTTTCTAATATTGTATGCACTATTGTAATGTTTTGATCTAGTTGTGCTGGGTTATTTAGGGGCACAAAGTAAATGTGAAGTGCTTTGTTTTCTCCTGAACTTCCAAGTGATTACTGCCTTCTCTCTATTGTGAGTGGCAGTTCTAATGGCTGTGTGCCCTGTAATAATGTAAGGGATCATTAGAAAATGCAAGAAACAAGCACATAACTTAAGTAAGATCAGTGCACGAATCAACGTCAAATTTAAAGAGAGTTTCAGCGTAGGCTTCACTAAGCCATTAATATTCATTTTGAGTCCTCCCTCCATGCCTCCTATTGATTTGACTTCACTAGCACAGGAAGAAGTGGTCAATTTTTTTTTAAATCCGGAAACAAAGCCCTGTTTTTAATTTCTCAGCTCCTCAGCTTTTTTTCCCTCTTCTCTCCTCGCTCTCCTCTCTCCAGGACAGACAGCCCTTGGACACAGGTACCACGTAGGCTCCTGTTACCACTGCTGTAGTGATGTCCAGGTGAAGAGTTGCTGCACATGAACACAGGAAATCTTAGATTGGGTGAATAGGGAGTCCAAAGCTTATGAGACACGTGTAACTTAGGGTACGTGTGATATATGTCTGTGTGTCAGCAGCAAATGCAGCGTGTCTCATTTATTGCTTTAGATTTACTGTCCATGGCCATTGAGATCGGCTGAGACTACACACCTTTGAAACTTGACCAAGCCTTTTGCAAGCCGTAAATATCTTTTTTCGGAAAGTTAGATTGGGTTCCTATTAATGCTTTGTACGTAATTAAAACAATCATAGATGAGAGAAATAGTTGAAGTCGGTTGTTAGTGGTTGTACTACTCTGTAGTGTAAGTGGGTCAACGTGAGCAGTCTTAGTGAAATCCTTTGAAACAAAAGTTATTAAATCAGTTACTATTTAGGTCAATTACTCAAAATAAACCATTCGTAGAGAGCCCTTGAGACAGACAAGTTAGAAAGTATCAGGAATTTTAAACTCAAATTGAATCTCACCATTATTCTCACTTAACCAAAGCGACCACATTTTACCTTTTCAGGAACACATTTGTAAAGATTTGACTGTCTAACAGGGGAGGTGTTTAGCATTGAATTGAAACAAATAAGCATGAGAAAAATGTGAAGCAATTTTTCTAGGAGTGTGTTAGAACTTGATTTCATTGTGTTTTAAGCCATGTATGGTGGTGCTGTTGTCTGAATTTTAAGAGTGGTTTGTTGACAATGCTGTGGAACTGCTTTTTGCCTGCCTGTTTTGTTCATAGGATTCCCCAAAGCAGAGATGAGGATGAGAGGAGAATCTTTGAGAATATTTTGTTGCATTTAGGCAGATGTATTTAGTCTTGTATGCTTGGAATTTTTCTTCAAGTAATAGAAAAATCAGAAAAAAATCACAAGTGCTCTAATAAGTCTGAACATGTCACTGAATAAAAACCCCAATTAAAAATTTTAAAAATATCTATAAGATTTTTAAGTCTCTCTTAAAATTTAGTAAAGTTTAAGAAATTTTCAATAGCATAGTATTATAAAGATCAAGTTATTTGCCAAATGATTACAATATCTGATTCTTGTAACAAGATTTTCCTTTAAAAAGGTCAAAGTAAAGCTGTTGGGACATTTATCTTGTTTCTCCATTTGTTTTCTTGTGTTAACCTGTTGGACTTGTCACGATAACAACAGTGCAGACATTGCGCCTTGCATTCTGCACATGAGGGTGACTGAGGAGTATTTCTTGGCATTATTGACAGGAGAGCATTGTCTTACCATTTCCTTTTATTTTTGTATTTGTAGTGTAATAGCACAAAACTCTACAAAAGAATGTTTATTGAGAGAACAATTTCAAAAAATCTTGTCTGCTTGAGAAGATACTTTAATAAACTAATAGGGAAATTCTCACAAGTTCTATTTTGGTCACAGTAAATCCTTCTTTTAACTATAGAAACAAGGAATTAGAAGTTGTTATGGAAACAATAGACATTGGGCCAGACAGCTTAAAGTTTAGCAATCATAAAAACAAAAAGCTGTTTGTTTTTCTGAATTGATAGAGAAAACCTTCATACAGAATAATAGTCTTTTGTGCTGAATAGTAGCACGAAGACATCCAGAGAATAATTGGCAGGTTTTGCTCGGTACTGTACTGTATTCATCTGTTTCTGTGTGTTATAATTGTGCTGTATTGATATCTGAGTTTGATGAGATAATATTGAGCTGAGATCAAAGAGCCAGGCATTGTGAATCTAAACGATCATATACCTCCTCAGACTTCAAGGCAGTGTTCATGCTACCAGTGTTAACATGCTTTACAGTTAACTCGCTTTACAGCTTAATAAATCCTACAGGACCAAAGAAGTGAATTGAGTTATTCAGATATATCAGAGTCAGCTTAGCCACTACACGTTCAGAGAGGTGAGAAACAGGAACACGAGTTGAGTCTTCCTTGCTCTTTAATCGAGGATTCTAAAACTAAACCTCCCTGTTTCAAGTGCTGAATGTCTTTTGGTTTTGTTTTGGCTTTTCTGTGTGTGTTGTTTTGTGGGAGTTTTGTTCCCCTCTGAAATGTGCCATCATAGTTAAAAATAAGAGAAAAAGGACAAAACAGTAAGCATGTTTACATTTTTTATCGCTCGCAGATTGCAGAGTACCTGTGGGTGGCTTAAAGCAGCTGTTTCTCCTGGTTACCTAACTTTCTTCTTTAAAATACAGAAAGAAAAAAAAACAAAACACACAAGAAGTCTAAATGTCGGAGTCTAGATGAAGCCAAGAAACGTTTTCTTCGTTCACTAGCTCCTCAGGACATTTTTTTCTCTCTTAGGGGCATAATCTATTCCAGCCAAAAAGTAATGTTTAGCCAATACTTATGCCCGTGTTATGATCTCCTCTGGGCTTTTTATCATATTTCATTGGAGATTGTTACCTTGGTGCAGAGGTGGCAGAAGCAATCGTGCTGCTGAAGTGCTTCGGTAGTTTACGTAAAGACTCTGGCCTGGCACTGGGTATAGCTGGTGTGCCAGACCTGCTCCCCTACTGCTGGGTGGGCTTCCAATAGACACCTGCACTGAGAGGGGACAGTGAGAAAGCAAATGTCTTCAACCGTCCCAGCTAGGTTTGCCAAAACCATTTCTTCACCTCCTTAACCATGTATAGAAAAGCAGAGGTTTTGTTCCAATTTTTGCTTGTTAGCAAATCTGGGTACTTTTTGTGGGGAAGATTTAATTTCCAGCAAAAAGTTTTGTCATGAGAATTTCTCAGGACTAGTACAGAGCTGGGCATAGGGTGCCAGGAGAGAAAGACATACGTACAAATACCAACTTGAAATAATTAGTACCCCAGTGATTAGGGTGCTCATGGTTAGTGTATTTCCTGCTTTCTACAGGATCTTTCATTTTGCACTTTATGCATGCTAACTGTGTATATGCTAAAGTATATATGCTGCAGTAAGGGCGTCCTGATTACGTAGGATGTGAGAATCTATCTCCTTCTGGTCCAGTGAGCAAGAAGATATTTATGCAATTTTGCAGAGTTCCAACTGCTGAGATGAATAAACTGGTTATCTTGAGGGACTGTGAAGAAGAGCATCAAGTCACGTTGTGTGGTGCACAGGAACAGCCAGCTCCCAAAGTGCGTTCAGGGAGTCATAAAAATGCAGAAATGTTGAGGCTGGCAAGGACCTCTGGAGATACCTGGTCCAACCTTTTGTTGAGAATAGAGCCTTGGATTATGTTATCCAGGGGCAATAACATCAGTTGCTGCTCCTTGTGAACACGTTGTTAAGGACGATGCGCACCTTGGCAGTGCGTTAATGCTGAACAGGGGTAATCTCTGTGCAACTCTCCCGCGTGCTTCATCCTTAACTGCAAGCCCTCTTGCAGGAAGAACGGAAATAATTACAGCTGCTGTGAGTCTGCTTTTCTTTGTACAGTTGCATAGCAAGAACATGTACTGTTCTGTCAGTTCCGTATTGTTATCAGTGCTCATTCAAAAATCAAAAGATAACTGTTTTTGTTTTATCATTGGTTTTTTTAACTCTTCAATGAGATGATAGTTTAGATAGAACGCAATTCTCTTACAGCATTTGATTTTCTTCCCCCACCTGTTGAGGTCAATTATTTCCGTTTCTAAGCATGCATTGTGTGGTTCTTCTCTTTCTTCTCAATCTGTACCACATTGTTCTTCAAGGATAAGTCAGGGTAGCAACATGGCTCACTCCTGGTTTCCTTTCCTGTTTATAGGTGACAGTGACTGACCCCAAATATAAGTAGTGTCTTTTCTGAAAACATCCTGCCTGGCTCAGAATAATGGATATAAAAGATAGAAGACACCGTTCTCTGACGAGGGGCCGGTGCGGAAAGGAGTGTCGCTATACAAGTTCTTCACTGGACAGCGAGGACTGCAGAGTACCGACTCAGAAGTCTTACAGCTCAAGCGAGACGCTGAAGGCATACGATCATGACACCAGGATGCACTATGGAAATCGAGTTTCTGACCTGGTTCACAGAGAGTCGGATGAGTTTCCAAGACAAGGTATGTTGGAAATCGGAACTGGTTTCTTTTACAGTAATCCTGCGTAGACAATCTCTATTGCTTGTTGCAGTATACCAGTGTTATAAGGAATTTTAAAAAACCGTAGGAGAATGGATGCCATTTTACCATTATTTTGACAGTTTGGTGTTGAATTAGGAAGCTCGTTCTCAGATTTCTGTTACTGTTGGAATTCACTATTTGTAAATGAGGCAAGCCAGGATCCACTGTTCAAACCATGATAAGCACAAATGCTAGGGACCCTTAATCAGATGTTGTATTTGTCATGGATCTCAGGGTTGGCCAATATGCTAACTTTGTATTCCGTTTCCGAGGTTCACTTTAGAAGTAATAATGGCATTTTCACCTAAACTTGTCTGTCTTGAACAGAGTACCTGTACTGAAAAGGTAACTAAAACACTGTTGTGGTAAAACCCCATACTCATTATTAATCAGGTGCCTCAGAATTCCTTTTCCTGTTCTTAACTGCTGTGTAATTGAAATGTGGGAATGTGCATGCTGTTTCCTCTGACTTATTCTGTCACTGCTTACCCTTCACCTCATAAAAACTGAAAGGAGGAAACCTGTCTAATTACTTCTATAATTGGCAACAATACGTTATTGCAGCATTGAGATCCTAGAAGTAATGTTTGAAATAACCCACCTGTGTGAACTTGTAAGCAAGGTGAAGTAATCTCTTCTTTTATGAAATGTTCATCACTTTGAATACCTATTATGTCCAGTGGATTAATGAATTAAGAATTGAAATGTTTTGAGTTGAACAAACAGTGATTATGCCTTTGCACTGTTACACACATAGTTGTACTCTTATTCAGATATTTACTTTCTCAATAAATCATAAGTCTGTGTGTTGAAACCATTAGTGAACATTGCTTCATAGGAACAGTGTTTAATCATCTAGTTAACTTGACCAAATAGCCTGATTAAATTGTCACTCAGTCAACAATTAGATATGCTTTTTAAAATAAATTACTTGGTTTAGTTTCAGTTGAAGAATCAGATGTGGTTTATGACAAGCAAGATATAGGCAGTTTTGAGGCAAAAATGTACAGCCCTTTGTGCCCCTCTCAGTGGAAGATAAATCATCTAGTACAACTTTAATTGGCGAAACTCTACTATTTCCTCCATGTGCTTGCTCATGGCACATGATAGTTCTCTGCTACACGTTTCTGATATTGTGACTCAGGACATTCGAAGTTATCACACTTCTCTGCGGAGATCATTCAATGCAAGGTTATTTTCTGTACTTCATAGCACGTCATGCAACTTGTTCAAAGCTTTCTGCCACCAGACAGTGTCTCCTCACTTCAAATCAAAATATCTATTAATTAGCATTGCTAATTAAACCCTTGTCTAATCCCTTGTTTCTCTCACATTTGTGTACAGCCGTTTGGAAGGGTTTGCATTGTGCTGGGTCTGTCAAACACCCAGTTCTATTTTCTGGGGTAATCTCTGTTCTGTTAGGGTCTGGCTTTGCTGATAGGTATTTACCTAGAGATAACGCATCAAACCGCAACTAGATCATACAGGCTGCTGGAGCCACTTTCCCTGTGGTTTGTTCAGCCTTTGTGTACAGGAGTCAGCTAAATATTACTTTTCTCGATCTGGATGATTGATGCTTCAGCTCAAGTGCCTCATTTTAGTTTCCAGGTCATTATTTGGCATTTTATGAGGGTGTTCTTTTTCTCTTGATTACTGATTTGACAACTGTTCATCCTCCTCCTGCTCTTAATGTGTTCTCATCTGCCCTCTTTATGAAGGAGAGTTGAAGTTGTTGGTAACAGAATTGAAATGTTCCAAAGGTTTTTTTTCCTATTACTATTATTATTATTGGGGTTTTTTGACTGTTAGTCTGTGTTATGTTTAGATGGATAAAGTTTATTTTAGAGAGCCAAAGTAAGGGTTTGATAAATAATATGAGCGGTAACCCCTTATTTTCCTGCTTTTGTTAAGTTTTTACAGCAAATTTCCGTAGAAATTAAGTGTGTATTCTTCGTATTTGAAAGCTCGTTATCTTCCTGATTGTAAAGTTCCTCTACTTACTGATGTGAAGTTTGAGATAATGTGGCAAGTAGATCTAGATTAAGACTTGGTACATGTTCTCACTTTCTACATTATATGGATAACAATGTAGTTCATGTAGTAGGAAATACTGTTCATTGCATCTTATGCATGCGGTTTCCAGCTGCAGACATCTAGGAATTTATACATGTAAATTTATTCTAAATTTGAGTGGGTGTTTTGATGGGATTAAAATCTGTAGGAAATAAACATGCTTAAAATAAATAGTCTTTAGAGATTTTTTTTTATTCTTTTGTTATAAAAGCTTAACATATTTTTTAAGCATGCATATATATGCGTTTGACTTGATGAAAAGCATCATGAACTGGAACTGCTCAAAGCAGTTGTTTTTAGCTGCTTCCTCATCATACATTACTCAGTTTTGGTAGTTCTGACATCTCTGAATATTTGGAATATTTTACAATTTTCAGGTAATATGAGAATTTCTCTATATGCCATGCATTTTTTCACCAAGGAGAACCAATTATCAAAATTTATCATATTTTTTTTAAAAGAAAATATCTTCTTTCTGACTTTGTCTGCTGACCTAGCATGGTGCAGGTAGATGTCCTTTAAGGCAAAAAAAATGAGGATTTTGGAAAAACTTTCTTTAAGGCAGTTACTTTGAAAGGCAACTTCAGCTGCACTTTGTAAGCAAATTGTGCTTAAAGAACACTCGACTGAGTTTTTAAGAGTTTTAAGCTGGGTTTCAAAGAGGTGATTGCAAACCTTGCTATTCCAGGGTTCCTCACGTGGCATTCATAGCTCATGGATTTTGTATTTCTGTTGAGCCAAACGCCAGACTTCAGCTGATGCAAAATTTATTAGCCAATAATTATACTGAATTGATTGCTTTCTCATTCTCAGGTCAGATCTAGTTTAGCAGTAAATCTCTGCTGTGAAATGTTGGAACAACGAAGAGTATACGATTGTAGTTATTAAAAATAACTCTAAAAATCCCAATCACGTTAAACTGATTTTTTGATATATTTTGAAATATTTTGATTTTTTTAACAGAGTTGAATTGCTTTGTGTATGTCACAGCATCTCTTTTTGTATAGCGAGATAATTTCAGTAAGCAACAATAGCCAACACCTTTCTGTCCATTAGCTCAAATTCCATTTTTATTCTTTTATACTTAAAATTGTGTGCTTTTTGTATCCTGTTTAACACTACAGGTATATTAACAAGAGTTAGAAAAAAAGTAGTGACAATGATTCTAATAAATCCCTTATAATGTCCCTTAAGATTGTCTAGTATTAACAACAAATGGAAAATTAAGTTATCACAGTAAAATCTCAGAGGGGCCCTTAGAAAGTGTAATGCACTCAGTTTTCTGTCCCATGAAGTTGTGTTACTGTACGATACTACTCATCATCTCTTGGCTATTCCACACTGCACCTTTTCTCCATATGTGTTGAATAGGTTTCTTGAAGAAAAAAGAAAAATATCAATTAAAAAACCCCTCAAAACCCAAACCCAAAGCGAGCCAAACCAGTCTGATGAATATCAATTTTATTTTTACAGCCTACTCCAGGGCAACTCTGATTGCTGAGAAAAACAAATGTTGTTGTCTCTTCTTCTTCTTCTTCACGTCATAAATCTGTCACCAGATAATTTACTGGGACACGTTCAAACAACCACACTGCAGTAAGAACATTTCATGAGAGTGATTAAGCTTGTGAAAGTTACGGTGATCAGGTGTTCTGTGTTCAGCAATGACTAAGCTGCAGTTACAGGCTCTGAGACTACCTAGACTTTGTCTCACTGATTATATCCCCAGTAACACCAAGATGAGATTTTGGTCATCTTGTCATCAAACATGAGTCTTACTCAACTTCTAGGCTCAAATTAGTGTATCCCTTCCAAATCCAACTGAGTTTTACTAATTTTAGTTTTAATACTTCTTTCCAGAACCTGAGACCTTTTGAAAATTAAATGTTCTATATCTAGGTTTGGATTAAAGACATTAAAGGAATATTTTCTCATATTCTGGTTAGAGTGGGAGCACATTCGTGGTCTTCCTTTGTCATACTAGGCTTTGAATGGCATTCTGCAACAGGTTGCTTCTCAGTATATCTATACACTCAGGTAATCAAACAAAATCCAAGGTAGAGGCAGGGGGCAGAAAGCTTGAGGAGGAAGCCCTTAACATGGAGTCGGATGTAGGGTAGCTTGTGTGGGGGAAAAGCCCTCAAGGCAAATTTCCTGTTACAGCCAGTAAGCACAGGTAACTTGCACTGCTGTTGAATCAAGATTTACTCTGGTTTTAACAGTTACCTAAGAGTTACACAATACCACTGTAAAATATTTATTAAGGTGAGACAACTGCATTCAATTTCTCTTTTCTAAAAACCACGGCATTAGTCACTAATAAAGATTTATGTTTTAATATGTATACCTTTATTTAATAAAGCAAACATGTTGAATAAGAACTCCCTCCCCAAATCATAAAAGATTATATGGTTCTTATGTGATTTTAAAACATGAAAACACTTTTCATCTGTGCTTTCTGCATCCGTGTTGATATTGTTAATAATGGAGCTATGTAGCAGCATTACTAGACTAGCAAATAAATACAAGCGGAAACATTTATAGCACCCTTCCCCAAATATGCTTTTAGGAAAAAAAAAAAAAAAAGTAAGAAAGTCTAACCCAAAATCTAACATACCTCCTCTCATTTGTACTCTAGAATCAGTCAAGTGGCCTTCTGAGCTGTAATATTAAGATCTGCTGATAAATAGGAATTAAACTAAAACTTTGTGTATGTTAGATCAGAGTCACAATAACATAAAATCAGAAGGAAATATCTTTAGAAGTGTCTTTTCAGGGAAGCATCATGGAGTAGTCTTTCAGTCTTTGGGGTACTTCCAAGTACATATACATAAATCATTTCCTCTTGCTCTTTTGTGTTTTGTTTTTGTTTTTAGGTGTGGGTTTTTGTTGTTTGTTTGTTTCCCCAAAAAAAATTTGAGCAGCAAACACCCTGGTTTGTAAATGGTAGTTTACAACAGTTATTATGATAATCTCTTACTTTCCATTCCCCTTTCATTCCCATTCCATCCTCCTTTCTTGGCATTTCACCACTTTATATCTTCATACATGGTGGCTTTGTTTGCGGGGTGTGGTTGGTTGCTCAGACCTGCTGGAACTGAGCGTTGAGAAGCCAGCCTGGCTGACACGGGCGCAGTGGATGAAGGTGTAACTTGCTCTCTTGCCTATTTGATGGGTTGAGCCAGCGTCTAGATGAGCCCCTTGGCCTCTAGGAGCCCTCCTCTGAGAGAGCAGATGCTGAGTGACAGGAGATTGTTCCAGACAGGCAACTCAGAGGTGGCCCTTCAGTCCAGCAGCTGAAGGAATTAGAAGGTCGTTGCTATAGAATGTAAATAACTAGCAAGCTAAATACACAATGTAATCAATTAAAGCATTGCCAGGAATATTGTTCTAGGTGAATGTAATAAAGATGAAGTTGGAGTTTAATAAAATAGTCTTCTGAAACTTTGTGTAGAAAAGCTATGATGCTGACAGAGGACTTCAGTAATAATTAATCTGACCAGTGCTGAAAAACATGCTACTATTCTAATATTAATATGTGTTTTTAGAATAAACAACAAACAAGTAGACTTAATATGTGAATTCTGTGTACACACACAGTTTCTCGCGCAGAATAATTTTTTATGCTTGGCAGTTTCTCTCTAGTGATCATTGTTAAAAATCAGCATTCATTTACAGTTTAAATTACAGATTCAGAATGCAGGGGCTTCCAGTGCAGATATATAGGTATGTATAGATTTATGCTCCTTTTTTTTCTAAACAGTTATTTAGCTTTCAAAAAAAAACTTGCTCATTCTTTACTGCTGCTTTATTGGACTCTTCATTAGCTGATGATTAAGTTAAACTGGGTTCTATTTTTTAATGGTTTACAGAGTTGCATGAACATTATGTAAGCCAGATATAAAAGGCGAACTTCTAAAAAGAACGCATTATCAACTCACAGTTAGCACTCACTGTGAATAAAAGGGGTTTTTTTAAAAAAGTAGGTCTACTCTAGAATAGGCTTAGTAACCATTTTAATGCAAATACCTTTTCAAAAGCACTTCAAAATTAATAGGAGTTATACTTCCTCTACTTTATAGTTACAAATTTGTATCAAGCAAAAAGATCCTGTGCTTCAAAATAGAGTAGTGTTTGCTCGCCTTATCATGCTAGGGCCTAACTGTTGAAGAAAACCTATTCCTTATATACTTTTTTTTTTCCTCATCTCTTTGCTCTGCTATGTAATAGAAGTCTAAGACTTCGGATACTGAAAATAATAATTTTTGATCCTATAAATCCTTCTCCATTTTCTCATGCACATGCTCTTCTAAGAAGTTTAATATCTATGTGGATGCTCTTTCTCATATTAAAATCCATTGTAAAAGGGAATAATGTACTCCAAGGAGATTAAATAATATTTTTATTTTTAAAATAAGATACTCTAAATGAAAACACTTATTTCTTGATTAATCTTACTAACAAGAATGACTAACAGGCAAATTCAGCAGATATTTCACCATGTTTTGGTTCTTGTCTTCAGAAGGATCTGCAGTTTAACATAGATATTTTTTGGGGTGTATTTTCCAGCAAGAAGAGTTTGGAAGGGAGGCTGATTACTGGTAAGTGTTCTCAAAATGATGAAAGAAAGAGACTCAGATACTATTTTCTAATACAACTATTACCATGAAAATCACAGATTTAAAAAGCTTTTAGGCTTGATCCAGGTTTGAATTGGGCATCTTTGTCCCTGCATCCTAGGCATGTACCAGAAAATTAGTCTTTAGAAGTCATGTAGTCCAGAATTGCATTAGTGAATATTGTTTTGTTTCTGCTGTGAACTTGGAAACCCATCTAAAACTTGTTTTCTGGTAAAGAGAAATTAAGCCATTTGCTTCTCCTCCTTTTTTCTCTGGAAGAAAGAAATATTCAAATAAAATGGAAATGCATAAATTTTAAACTGACAAAATACATTTATTTTGGATTATACATTGTTGAACTCTCTGATAGCAGATGTTTTTGAGGTCTCCATCTTCAGAAAAAATAAGGAAGGGATTAGACATTTGTATATTTTTGGAGTGTGCCGAAGATGGGTTAAGCACCAGAGCATATGCAGTGCTCCAGTGCACAAGTCAGTTTTCAGCTCAAATGCCTTGGGAACAGGTTTTAGGTGTTTATTGTGCTTTTTCTATAGTTCTCTTTTATACCTTATTTTTTTCCCCACAGTCTTTTGAAATATCTTACTGTTGTTGGGGACTAAATTCTAGACTCAATGGACAACTGGTTGGTCTGTGGTGATGATTACTATGTTTGCATTTGTTTTCTTGTCCCTGTTTGTTTTCCTAATACCTCAAATGGATTATGTGGTTTTTAGAAGATTTTCAAATACTGTGACTGAACCCAAATACACGCAGTTTACTTAGTAAGAAAAACATAAGGAAACTTTCAAACAAACAAAATAAGTCAAAACTCATTTTCTTCCTTGAAGAACCATGGGCGTTTTGGAGTTGGGTCAAAGTGCTGATGACCAATTCACTTAAAGCCTATAAATGGGAAACAAAATTAGTAGAAAAGAAAACGAGAAGCAAGTATAGTTGGGTAAGCAGCACCCAGCATTTTTAATTTGTTCTTTTTAATTTATATTATTTGTCTCTGGATTCAGAGTTTAAAGTCGGAGGCTTACCAGTTGTATTGTTTGGCCTGCTATCCCGTTGTTCATTAGCTTTCATCAGATTTTCTTCTACATTGATCCCAGTAATCTGTCCTTGAATGAAGCACATTCTGGAGTCTTGAAAACGTTAATAGGCAGAATATCCATCGTTTCCACTGGCAGATAGGATCTGTGGGAAGTCAGCCTCCATGTTAAAAGCAGGTGCCGTCTTCTCTTTGGACTTTGGAACCTGGCTTCTGTTGCTATTAGGTCTGATGATGCTCTTTTCTGTTTTATTAGAACACCCATAATACCCAGTGTGTATTCCTTACATTTTCACTTGATGCTGCATTTAAGTTAGTTGTCTTTTCTATGATCTCCGCCTACCCGTCTATCTAGGTAGAGCTCTTCAAGCATCTGCCTGTGTCATCATCTTCCATGCATTCAGTTTTGTTGCTTGTTTCTAAGCCCTTTCCTATCTTTTAGTTTTTCTTTAAAGGAATCAAAATGTACCATAGCAATGCTGTATATGCCTCAGTGATGTGGGTAAAGACATGTTGAAGAGACAGTGAAATGTATAAAGATAGTCCTTTCACACTACTTTCATGTTTGTAAATCCAAACTTGAAATAAACTTTTTCTGGTAGCAGTCAGTTCCTGTTGAGCTGCTGGTCCTTCAAGGTTCCTATTTTTTTTCCAGAGTCTAGATAGCTGACTAGACAAAATAGCATGCAGATATTTTTATGTACTGCTATTTTTTTATGCGAGTGCTTAGCTGGAAGTGTCTTACAGTGAATGCAAAAGTACATGTCTGTGAATGTAGACCATATTGGAAACGGAGATTTACTGTCCCAAAGTGTAATGCTTACTCAGCCATCTGATGAGATTTGAGCACGAAACAGTTTGAGAGGGATGCATAAAGCTGTTTTATTACAAGATGCTGTTATGAATTGTAGCAGCTTTCCTTATGGTATACTGCTGTTGCCAAACAAGTTGCATGAATGTGAGCAGTTTTATTTGTAATTACTTGCTTACATTTCCTTAGAATGTTTGGGTTATAGCTGTTTGTGATTCCTACTCCTCCGCTGGTGGCAATCCCTACATCCTGTTTAATTCAGAGTCAAAAGATATCTTTTAAAACTGTTTGGAGAAAGGTCTCTCTGAGGAATGCTGTTTCTTATACATGATATCGAATGAGTCTCAGATGTTTGTATGTGTGTGATAGAACCTCGTTAAAACTGATGCAGAAAGCTTATACAGGAATACTCAGAAGAACCCAGCTCTCTTTCTTCTTAATGCAGAGAAAAGTAATGTAAGAGGTTTCATTTTAGCTGAATTTGAGCAAGTCCAGAAAAATGGAGAGAGGAATTACCTACCTAAAGAAAAAACAGTAAGAACTAGGCAATTTTCTAAACTTCGGTCAAAACCTGGATGTTACAAACTGAATTTGACACTTGAAAGTGTTCTTGAGATAATGCCAGGAGCAGTGCCTGTTGTCTTGCTTATGATTTTGTTCTCTGGGCTCTGTGTAACTACCATCGTGTTTGATGACGCTAGTTAGCTTTGTTTGCAACAATTTTTTTTACAGTCATTATTTTCACAAAGTAAGATATTTGCTTGAAGTAGATTACAAGAGAAAAACAGTTTGATCATCAGTACTGAAATGTCCCTTCAGTATAGTTTGTCCAGTGTAATTTTGAAAGTCTTCTGTTGATTACCATGCAAGATGCTTCTTCAGCTTAATACAATTTTTGCTTGGAAGTTCTTACAGATATCCTTCCTGTTCTATTCCTTGCGTTGCCTCCTTTGTCCAGGTTATCAGGCCAGGTATGCCTTGCCACTCCCAGCATTGTAAACACCTTCTGGCTGCGTGCACATCACTGTCATATTCCTACTTTCCTCAAGTATTGGGTCTGGCTGAGATGGAGCTAATTCCCCCATCGCAGCCCTCACAGCACTGTGTGTTGACTGGCAGCTAGAAAGGTGTTGGTAACACCAGTGTTTTGGCTCCTGCTGAGCAGTGCTCACACAGCATCAGGGCTGTCTCCCCAACACCACCCCCCCAGTAGGCTCAGGACCCCAGGGTTGGGCAGGATCTTGGGAGGGGATAGAGCCATGACAGCTGGTACCCAAACTGACCAAGGGGATATTCCATACCATATGATGTCTGTCCAGAAGTAAAAGCTAAGGGAAAGGAGGAGGCCATTCGTTAATACGATGTTTGTCTCCCAGAGCAACCGCCACACGTATTGAAGCCCTCCTTCCCGGGAAGTGCCCAGACTTCTCTTGCTGATGGGAAGTAGAGAACAAAAATCTTTGTTTTCCTTTGCTTCCGCATGTGGCCTTGGCTTTTTGCTTTATTAAACTGCCTTTATCTTGAGCCACAAGTTTTTTTCATCTTATTTTCTTCCCCCTTGTTCTGCTTTGGAGGGAAGTGACAGAGCGGCCAGTTGGGTGGCCCCCTGCCCCCCAGCCGAGGTTACCCCAGCACCCCTTATCGGCTCATTTATCCACTCTTAAGTCTGAATCTTGATAGTTGCTGTCACTGTATTTCTTCTCTTAGTGTGTCTTTTCAATGTGTTCGTATATGACCTAAACTTCATGGAAAGTTTCATGTATGATGGGATTACACAGAGCTACAACTGAGATTTTCTGTCTACTAGCTGTTGTAAAATGTAAAGAAATGTCTAATGTTAAGAAAATTTAAACAAATATCCAACATAAGTAGTATTTTGTCCAGTATTCCATGTAAAAAGGTAGGATAGCATTTGTAAGTTTTTACCTAGAAATTAGCAAGTTGTGTGCTGACTGGTGGCTAGAAGCAAGTTTAAATTTTAATTATATGAAAGAGTAAGTGCTCACTTGCAGGTTGACTTGGTTTATTATAACTTTGTCTTCTCAAATACATCAATCAGTTTGCATGAGTATTGGAATAAAAATTATCAGTATTTGTTAATGTTAAGTCTGACAAAAAAAACCCCACACCCAAAAACACCAACAAAGAGACCGTCATGTGGAACAAATTGCAGAAATTTCATTCCCTCAAGCAAATGGCCCATTCTGTGGTAACTAGTCTAGCACAGTATTGTAGCTTTTTGGAAATACTTCCAGTAGAATACTCTGTTTCAAAGATGACACTTTAAGTTGATAGATTAAATATTATAAATATAATATTAATATTTCAAATTATGTAGTTAGAGGACCAAAAAAACTTGTTATAAATAATACTGTTTGATTTCACAGTGATGTTCAATTGTCTCTTGGAGTTTTTCTATCCCTAAGGTAGGCATTTGAACAGTATTGAAGCAAAATGGTGCTTAATCTCTGTGGGAAACTATTACCTTCGATGAAAATTGTTCACAATATGCTAAAAGTTTCCTACACAAAAAAGTGATAGTCTGGGCATCCTTCTTCCTTAAGTAATCCTATCAAAGAGTTAGAGAGGTGGGGAGGGTAGTCAGATAGTTTCTTGGTTTAGGGGTTTGGGTTTTAGTTTCTATCAGGTCTGCTAAATTTGGTGCTGTTGTATTTTGTCACTAATCTTAAGATCATGACAGTAAAATTTTGTGTATGGATAGGCAACTAAGTGTGCGTGCTCCTGTTAAGTTTTTTTTCTAAATTCTTACCAAAAAAAAAAAACAAACAAAAAAAAACAAACATTGGAAAAAACGTCTAACAAGTTGTGTTTTTTGTTTATCTGCTTCAAGCACTGAATTTATAAAGTAGATTGTTAATAATAGGAGGAATGATATATCGCCGCTGTAATGCTGTGTCTTCCAATGTTAATGAACAGTTATAAGTTTCATAATGAAAAATTAAAATAAGGTTAAAGTGGTTTATGAGACTGCCTACAGATCTAGCAGCAGTCTAATTGGAAGAAAGAACATGAAATTTGAGGGACAGAACTAAAGTCCTGTACTTCTAGTTAGGATTGCTTGAATGTGGACGATTCAACCAGAAAGCAGCACAGAAAAATGAAATGTTATTTGCTCTACGAAGGCAGTGTGTACACAACAGATTGTGGTTTTAGATGTCTTCAGTACTTCAGTTTTGTGATTCTCTCTTGTTGACTCAGCGCAACAATCTCTCATCTGTGTTTGCCCATTTCTCTACCATTTCTTAAGTAAGATGAACCCTTGTGCTTATTTTTACTGTTACCAAACTGTAATGAAGCTTTTGTTACTGTGCATTGGCTGTTCTGGGGTAATTGCAACAAAGCAACACAGATGAGGTGCTGGCTCAATATGTTACGGTCTTTTTGAAGAAGCCCACTGCCCGTAGCTGTGTGCCTTTGAGAGGCGGTATGGCACAGGTAATGCTGAGCTTCATTTGTAGAACTGACCCTTAAAGAAAATATCTAACTTGCACAATGATATTGAGCTTCAAGCCACAGGAAGCTGCCATGGCATGTTTTCCATGTACCTGCCTCTCGGGAGGATCAGTGCAGGAGCGGGATGTGTGTCGCGCAGACGGAGGCTGTGAAACCGCCTTCTCCTCCCACAGGTGTTGCCCACACCGGAGCTGGGATGCTGCGGTACACGTAGGGAAGCTTTGAGAGGTTGACAGCATAGAAACTGAGACAAGCATTGTCATACTGCGCTTCCCTGAACTTGTTTTTTCATTTTGTGTGATCCAGAATGACTGTAATTGAGAGTATATTTAGAATAAGCAGGCTTTGTGGTTATCAAATATGTCAGCTTTGCTTTTTATGTTTGTACGTCGGCTTTGTAACTCTTATGAGCTGTTATTGCCTGACAGGCTCCTCCATCTTCAGTCTCTTAAATTCATCTTCTTCCTTCATTTTTTTGACAGCATGACAATGTTATACCTCGATTTAAGTATATCTGTCCCACATAGGGAGTTTTCTGTGCGGTGGCTTTTTTGTGGACATCTCAGTATCCAGTTTAAGAAAACGTGTACCAAAAAAAAAAAAAAAAATCTTAAGTGTAGTAACCTAGCCTCTTACCATACAGATGTGATATTTATAAAACAGAAACTTTGGCATTCCAAAATGTGATGATTATCGGTAGAACAAGATGGGGTATCTGCGCATAGGAACAACTTAGAATAGAGTGACTTGGCAGATTAAAGAAACCCAAAATTAAGAAGCAATTTTCACAGTTGTAATATTGTGTTGTAAAATATACAAATATTGTTTAATAGTACTGATTTGGTTATTGAATCTAAAGTATCAATTTGCTCAGCTGTTCAGCTGTGGAGTATTGGATTGGGAGAATAGGAATTTAATTTAGATTCAGATTTGTTTTCCTCAAAATTATAATTTCCCTAACATATAGTAGGTTTCAATGCTGTTCTAATATTTTAGTTACCCGAGCATCACTATTTTCGTATCCTCATGGTTTAAGCTATAGTTCGAGAGGGTGAAGTTGATACTCCTTTTCTCCCTCTTTCTCTTTATACCTTCCAGATAACAGACAAATTACAGTAATTACAATATTTATCAGGCATGAGAAAGACTTTTATACTTGCTTTTGCACCAGGAATGTGCAAACATTGAACAAATGGCTCAGATTGATAGGGACTTACCTTAGATCCTCTTCATGTGACTTAAATAATGTTCTGCAAAAGAGAAGATATGGTAGCACATCAAAAAATGCTCTTACCAAAATGAATAGTAAATTTCCACAAAGTGACAGAATAAATTAAGCCCCTGGACATGTTTACACCACTGTTTTTCAGGATAGGAATTAAAATCTGTGTCTCTGGAGGTCATATGACTATTTAGCAAGGAAACAGACTCGTAGTTATTGGTATTATCAGTGAATATCAAATATGCTTTTTTAAAATCAGAAGTATTGTACCTAATCAGTTTAAAGCCTACATAAACTCCAGCAGTATAATAAACTTAGAGCTATGCTTATACCATATTCCTGAAAAAATGCCACATTGTTCAGTCGAAATTAATCTCGCTCATACGTAATGCTCCATTTATTGTTTGTTCGTGTAAGAGAGATTCTCCCCTCCAGAGATGACATACCTAAAAGGCCGGTATCACTTCAGCTTTCAAGGCAGAGGAAGCAGAGCTTAATATCGTCACAAACTTTACCTTCCTACAGCCTTTTTATTAAAATATATTTTTTGTTGTTAGCAGCTCAGAGAAGACAGTATTGTGGCTTGATTCCGAATATGATCTTTAGAAGCCACAAAACTCCTCCCCCCAAAAAACCAAAGGAACTCTGTTCGCAGTTTGAGCAGCTAAAGCAATAAGTAGACCCTATTGTGTAGGAGGGCAAACTGCATCCTTATCATTTAGCTTCCTCCTGTTCCACTTAAAAACATCTTTGTACAGACTATCTTAAATTTCTGATGACTTGAGGTTGTAAATTAACATATAGCGTAATCTGAAATGCAGATGAGGGAAGAGAGGGCACTTGTGGAAAGTGGCTTCTTGTCTTACTGTCAAGGAGACTGTTATGCTTGAAGTTTCATATTTCTGCTGAAATCTGTAGATATTTTTGGATATGCAGGTGGTAGAGTGTGTCTGTCAAATTTTCTAGCTCTTTTTTCTCTCAAGGAATTCTTTGCAAGAATCTTTAGATTCTTGGCAAAATATTTTGAATGCGTTTGTGTTTTTTCTTTTTTCTCTGCATTCACCAACCAATTGCATGATTTTCTCATGTTGGTTGTCCTTTCTTAAGGACTCCTAACCTCTGCAGAATGGTGCTGGTAAATAAAGGCTTTTAAAATCCCAGAAAAAAAATTTCTTGTGAAGCTAAATGAAGTGACAGCATCTTCAGTGTTGAAAAGGCAAGGTAAACTTTGAGACGTGAGGATTGATAAGTAAGGGAGCTATCAGGTTAACGACAAGGTGACTAAGGCTAGTCAGGAGCAATGCTGAAAGAGGAAGGAAAGACAGGAGGGTGTCAGCATGGGCTTTTAGGTGCTGAGTCTGGGCAGAAGCAGCAAGAAGAGAAAGCATTAGCAGAAGTTTTTGAACTAGCTGTTATCTGGAAAGTCTTGTCAGTAAAGTGGACATGGAGAGGACTGGAAATGTGGGTTTGCAAAATAACCTGGAAGAAGGTAAAGGAAAGGCATCTGCAAGGTGGTATCAACTGGCGTTGCTCAGTACAGCTTGGGAGCATCAGCTGGAGGTGATGATACAAGACTGGGTTTTGCTTCTTGCCTACATAGCAGAATTGCAATGGAAAACACGAAAATAGAGCTTCGGGAAGCTAGTAGCATGGCTGTGGATGGAGGCAGTACCCTGCAGCTCATCAGCGACATATGTACTGACAGGAGCACAGGCCAATGCTGATGGAACACTGCTTACCTTCATACTCCTGTTGGGTCCTCCTCTTCTGTCATCTGCAGTATATTGCCATTTTGGGCAGCGGAAGGCAGGAAAAGAGATTATGTATCCTACGGCCTGGGAAGTGTTATCTGACAACAGCAGAAGGACAGAGGGGAGGATGTGTTCCCAGAGGTTTCCATGGACCAAGCCCAGAAGAGGTTATGAGTGGTGGTGGCAAATACAATAGAAGCTCACGCTTCTAGAGTTTTCTCTGCGCCTGTTGCTTAGTGCATATGGCACAACCAATGCTTAAGGATGGCTGAAATGTATGTGATCGGCTTTATTTATCTGAAGGTGATGTGACTGAGGTGCGTTTAACATTCCTTCCTTTCTTCCTCAGCTTGTGAGTTTCTAATTGAACAAGAGCTAATGAGCTTTTTCAAATGATCTTGCTACCTGCTCTCTTAAATTGTCATTTGGCTTGTTGTGTTAATGTGGGAAAAAATAATGTAAAATGCCTTTCCTAAAACCTTAAGAAATTTTCTCTTCGTACAGAGCCTTTTTAGTAATTCCCAAGTTCACTTGTATCCTTTAAGTATGTAGGCTACAAATATAAAGACTATCTCCACTCTTGAAGGACAAAAAGCGTCTTAAATTCTTATTGCCGTATAGTTGTTGTTTAATGTCAAAACCACGGACTGACTGAAGGAAAAATCAATGGTGTAGTTGGACTCGCTCTGAAATGCAGTGATAGTCAAGCCCATATCTATATGGGATACTTGATGTGCAAGATCTCAGAATAACCCTATGTTAAACATGCAATTGCCACAATAAAACATAGTTTTCAACATAGTAGGGTTGGCCTATAAGTGCAAGAGTGCTCTAACAGATGGTAGCTAGAGAGGTCGTTATCTGAGAGAGGAGGAATGAGGCACAAACGAACGACTCGCCCAGAATCCGCAACCCGCACAGTGGTGTGCTGGGACCGGTGTGTCTGAATGGCAGGGTACCTTGGCATGGGCTGTGGGGCAGGGGAGTGGTTGCTGGCATCTTGAAAAGCAGTTCCACCTAACTAAGTAGAGTTCAGAAAAAAAGCTTTCCTTATTAACTCCAAATGAATGAGATAATTAAATGAGAATTTAGGAGGAATGCTCAACTGTTGAACAGAACCAAATTATTTACTAGCACTATATGGTTTTCCAGTTTTTGGCAACCAACAGTGCATTAATATTACAAATAACTGAGGAATTAAAATATCAAAATATTATGAAGTAGGTATGATGATTCCACCTTCCAGGTCATTGCGTATTTATTTTGTAGGATAGATGCAGCTAAGTCCTAGGCTAGTAAGCGGCACGGGAAAATGCCAGTACTATGAAAAGTCTGAACAGACAAGTTGATCTGCTGAAGTTGCCCATTGGGGGAACATCAATTTGAAGACAAGTTTTTTTGGTTTTGTAGCCAGGTGAAGTTGCGACACATCCTGCTAAAAGGTGAAAAGATGGTGATTGTTTATATTATTTGGAGATTATTTTTTTTTTTGGTCTGTTTTCCAGAATAAATCATATTAAGACTTTCAAAAGCAATTCAGATAAAAAAAGTGAATTGGAAAATGGAAAAGGAAAAATGGCATAAATAAAGCAAAATATGGCAAAAAATGATTCATTGAAATTATATATATATTTACATCAATATTTTGTTACTGTGTGCATCTCAGAGGTTCAGTTTATTTC
>NW_010098009.1:169513-191825 GCF_000699245.1 Pterocles gutturalis
GGATAAGGATTCCTGTGATCACCTAAAAATCTTTACAGAGTTTAGGTTTTTTTATTTGTTGTTTAAATTTACAAGTGCATTTAAATATACAGTATGATTCCACATATGGTGATAAGCAACATAAAAATTAATTTTATGAGAGTGGTGTTGGGACTGGAAGATTTGTACTGGTCTGTGGACAATTCCCCCCCCCCCCAAAAAAAAAAAAAAAAAAAAAAGGCAATTTCTGAAGAATATGTTTTAAGATGTTTTTTAGAGAACTTCAGTGCAGATCTGAATTATTATCGTACTGAGACCAAAAAAAGTTTATGGAAGGCAGAGTTACTGTGTGGTGTTCTCAGCCTCAAGCAACGCTCAACTCAGCAGTCCTTGCATAGGCTTCTATGGATTTTGAATTGTTCTTGTGGTATCATCTTTCCCCACCGAAGTTCTTTTTCCCCGCAATCCATATTTGTAATTTCTGGGGCTGAACTTGGTGAGACTACTTTGAAGCTTGAAATACCTCACTGCTGAAGGGCCTGTGGCTAGAACGCTGCCTTTTTTTCTTTTTTTTAAACTGTCAGTAGTTGATAGCCATGATATAGCTGAGTTCACTGTAAAAAGCAGCCTTTTTAATTTTTGCAGGTTCCATTATGACACTATTAATGCTTGCTTACAATGATTTTGGGGCTGTTTTGCCACCACTGTTTTTGACGTATTTGAATGCTCTGTTCACTTTACAGTTCTCCTGCATTGGGGCTACGTATGAAGCTGCTGTCACTCTGCTCATGGGAAGTGAATTTCATGTCAGCAGGACAATGATATGCTAAGCTTGGTTTTATTTCTTTCAGAAGAATGTAACGTATTATTGTCCTAGGTAGTGTGCAAACATTTGAAATGTATTAATAATAGAACTTTTCTATAAATCTTTAAGATGCAGATGACATTTTCCTCTGAACTAAGATTGTTACATGCTAAGAGTAATTTTTCATCTAGAGCTCCCCAAAGTACTGTATTTAGAAGCACCAGAATGCATTTATGTCAGTTGTATTTATATAATTGTGTTTATTATTTATTTTATACAGACGACATTCTTACCTTCAGAAAACAAATATGACAGTCCTTTCCAGCAGTGAGCATTTATTTCCGTAGAATGTAAATTTTACTTTCAGAGCTTTTTGATTAGAAAGGAAGAAAAGCAAAATTATTATTCTAAACTATAAAATTATTCAGTACTGATTTTATTAACCAGTAGATGATCCAGGGCACTTTAAAGGGCAGTTCTTTTTTCATCTTTTTAACAGGCCTCTAAATGATAATGAACTTGTCTTGATGTGCATGTTAATTTGTGGTGAAAGGTGGTAAATGAGAAGATTTACCCAAGAATACTCAAGATTTAGAGTCTAAGGAAAACAACTTGAAATGCATCTATTTAATCTTTTACGTAGCTGAAAATGATATAAAATGGAAGAAGACAAAGACTCAGTTGAATACTTAAGAGTGAAAAATGTATACATTTTAAGTAATTCATAGTTTTTTCCTGAAGAGAACTAAAGCTAAGATTACATATGTCACACTGATGAACCAAACCTTATTTAAATAATTATGAGACGTTCAGATTTTGTTATTTTTTGTCTTATTCTAACTCACATATTATACCATTGGGATAAATTATGTTGGTTCATTCCCATTTTACAGACAAAATGCGTGAGAAAAAAGATTAAGTGAGTTGCTTGGGGGCATGAATAACATTGTGAGCAGAAAAGGAAAAAAAATTGCACTTAGATTAGTAATCCATTTTTATTTATATTAGCTAATATTTTCACTGTTGTTTTTTTCCTTCCTTGTCTATTGTCTATGTAGCATGTATTCTTAACTCATCAAAATGTATTTGGATTCTAAGCAAACTTCTCTGATTAGTGAAACTTCAAGCCATCCATCACCAGGAAGAATTTCACTTCACTTAATTCCATGTGTCTTGCCTTCATCTAATTTTCTGGTGTTTCTGGCAAATACATATTGCCTTTATCCATCACAGAAATGTAATAATAATTTAGAAAAATAAAGTTTGGAGTGCTTTATTTGTTGTTACAAAATAGAATTTAGAAATATGAAGGTTAAGTCAAAGACACTCTTTTACTGGGTTTTATTAACGTAGGAATTACTCATGTTCAAGTAGTTTGACAGCTTTATTAATATAATTTATTTAATAAAGGAATCTGACACTGCTGGGTTGGGCAGAACAAAAGATAATCAAAGAAATGGGAAAGGTAGGCTTCAAGAGATTCAATAGTAGAGGCTGAGTGAGGACTCTCACTCCTTAGAGATCAATGGTAAAATTTAAGGAAGAAGGAATGAAAAAAATTATTTGAATTTACCAAAATTTGTAGGAGTTGTCTAGCTCTGACTTATAAGCAGGAACAAGATCTCAGAAGTTAGTGATAACCATGTCTTTCATTGTGGAGTTCATTTTCTTACTGTGGTAACTCCTCAAAAAATGTAAATACTACTTGACTGAGCAGGTTTTAAGAAGGCTTTTGCCTTGCTGGCTAAATGAAGTATTCACTATGCAGGATCTTTACAGCGACAGGATTTCTTGTTAATTCTCTGAGTGGTATTCATAAATGAAGTTGTACCACAGTCTCCATTACAGTCATACTCTCTTACTTATTAGTGCCCTGTGGTGTCAGGAGATCTTAATCTTAGATCACCTTGCCATTGGGACAAGGCAGCAGAGGGGCTGAGCATGGATGTCCTTGCATCATGAGGGAAGAAGAAAAGCGATGTTCGCCGTGTCGTGGATATGGCCCCTTTCACATCTGGAAGCCCTAGCACAAGCATTTCTGTTGCCCGCTTGGTCTAAATCTGTGCGATTTTCATTATTCTGGCAGATGAGTGATTTTGTGAGTAAAATGCAGAAGGAAAATTGTGTTCGAAGTGTGCTGTTGTGTTCACTTGATTCTTTCAATGCTGGTGTTGATAACAACTTATATTGCTTGTGCCAGTAAAATTTGCCATCCCATGTGCATTATGTACGGTGTTAAGCAAAAAAAAATGAGGTGGCTGAGACTTCCAGACTGGATTATAAACAATGTTGCATCGCATTCATTAAAAACTGCAAACTAGGTAATTTTTTGTTTTTCTGAAATTCAGGGCACATCTCGCTGTCACTCATAAGTATTCCTTTTAGAGAATGATCTAGCCAACCTTGATTTAAAACATAAAGTTAAAATGCAGGGTTTGAGTTGTTGTTGTACTTTGGCCAATAATCCTTCTAAGTCTTGAGGCAAGCACTCATTTCAGCGCTCTGTTTTCCTGTCTGTAACATGGAGGGTGACGCTATGAGTCTTTTCTCTGTGTGATACTTCAATATATTTGCAAAGCATGATGTAGCTTAAGTAGGGGCAGTGCTAAATATACATATATGGAATATATGTGTGGTGGCCAGCCTCATCTGTCCGTGGAGAACAGGAGTTTCTTTATACACTGATTTTTATTGAGAAAGGAAGAAAAAATAGAATTCATGGAACTTTAGAAAAAAAAAAATGCATGCAAAAAGTATTTTAAATTCCAGGTAGTTTTAAATGGCCATGGTTAAACAAAACAATCCCATCCATACATAATCTGAGCAATTTAAAAATCTGTTCATAAAAGTCAAAACATTTTACATGGAGACAACGCTTGTAATTATCAGTGCCTCCAAGAAAATTAAACTAGAGGTGTGTCTAAATGAAGACACTGAGAGAAAAATAACCACAGGAGTTTAAGATAGCAGTTAACCTGCATTAATTCACTTTGTGTGCAGTCTTATTCAGGATTTCGTTGACATTACTTCAGTTGAATTAGTTGGTTTTTGGAAGCCGTTACATCAATGTAAAGCTATTACATTTCTAAACATCTGAATTCATATAGGTATATAGATTAGTTTAATCTTCATATTTTCTTCCTAACAGTTCTGGGTTTGTGCAGTTAAGTTCTTACCCAGACATATTTATAGAGATAATTTAGTTTTATAAAGACTTTGACTATCAAGCGTTTTAAGGCAGCGATCCACTGCAGAAGTCCCCACAGAAGTCAAGCTCCCGTTCCCCTGTCGCGGTCATGCCTGCAGATGATGTTCAGCCACAGAGCTGATATCGGAGTGAGAGGGGTGAATATTGTGTTCAGGAGCTTCAAAATAATCATGAGAGGTGTTCCAGGTAAAACTAACTCTTCTATACAAATAAGCACTTCAGTGGCATTGTTTTAAGAAGGATATATGCTCTGACCTCTTCTATGATTTTTTTTCTGTTCAGAACAGATGTAGAAAAACTAAGAAACCTAAACCCAAATCTTCTGTCATGGCCTTTACATTGTAATTTACCATTAGTTTCTCTTCTAGGCTGAAAAAGAAAGCTTGTTCCTGTTCCAGTTTGGAGGTACCATTAACAAATTTAGGTCCAAGGGTCACTGTCTCTTTTCAGTTCCTATACATGAAGTAGACGGTATCAAGGCACCTCTGTACCATCTAGATCAAGTCCTACATGGGTTTTGACTCATGTCTGACACAGTTTTCAGTTCACAGCAGCCATTAGCCTGTTCTTTCCTGGCCGTGAAACTGTGTCACAGTGAGGATGGGGCTGCGGGGTAGGGAACAGCAGTTGGGTTTCTGGTTTAACACTGAGCTCCCTTCCTTTTCTGTCCTGAACCCAACCTTTCACGTTAGATGTAAGTGGTATGTTGTGGATCGTTGTTTGTGTTTTCTGATGAACTGGACCAATAGACTGCAATTATGCAGCTGCTTTTTCCAGTCTTTCTTATGCTGGAATTGTATTTTCCTTGTGCTTGCAGTTTTCTGATGGCTGGGACTAGGACTGTTTCAGTCTTAACAGTGAATGTGATCCCTCTGGTCACAACACGACTATTTCCTCACCACGTTGCTTTTGAAATGCTTGCATAGTGTGTTGGCAGTTAGGAAGTTAGCCTAAAAGTGGCCTTGGAGTAAATGGTCAATATGAGTGAAAACTAATCTAATGGAGTCCTTATTTTTTTATGCCAGGGTTTATTGTAATTCTAAGGCAGGAGTGCAGGTTTACACGATGCTTGGTAACATTCCTCCCCCACTTGAGAGGATTGCAGGTAAGTGGGTAGAGAGCCAGCTGCCAGCTTCACATGCTTGCAATTTCAGCTGGACTGGTCCTGTCAGGATCTCTTAACATAGCAGATACTGTCAGACATAAATGGGATTCAAATCAAATAGAAATTACTTCAGGTTGTGTGTTTTTTTTTCTTTTTTTGTGTGAGTGTAATTCACAAAGCTGAAGCCCTATAAACTCCTATTAAATTTTGAAGTCTTCTTATATATGTATGTATATACTGATGCACAAAGCATTACTAGCCTTCATTTTTTATATAATGGGAAAATGTTTGGGGAGATAAAACTATAAGCTGTAGCTGATCAAGAGATGGCAGATGAGGATTTTGTTCCCTAGTTGCTTCACCCCTCTTCCCCTTTTTCAGGCTGAGAATCAGTTAGAGGTGGCTTGAGAGTGGAATATGGCTCGTTGCTAGGGAGGATTTTGTGGAATTTATGGAGGGAAACTGAAAATGTGCTTCAACAAGTGAGGAAAAACAGGGGGAGTAAGGAGAGTAGACTGAGGTGTAGCAGTAGAGATGTCTTTACTTGCGTCTGTCCAACCATTAATAAGCACAGCTTTCAGTCCTACAGGACTTGAATTAATAGCTCTTGGCTGTGAAAAGTAGACTTGCTAAACAAGGGGTTAACAAGTCCAAAGGAAAAAGAGCTAGTCTGGCAAATATTATCTCTGTAAGTATACAGAAAAAAAAATGCTTTGTTTTAAAAAATATACCATAACTAACTCATGACGTTCCTTGATGAAGCGACAGTCTAGGGAGGTCATTTTTGCCTCAGGTTGAGTGCTGTACTGCCGTCATTGCTGCTTATTGTGCTGCAGTTTGTAAGGCTTGCTTCCTAATACAATTTTACTTAAAAAAGAAATGGAGTAAGCTATTCTTGAAGTTATCTTAGTGGAATAAAACAAATATTATGTTCTTGAATTTCATAGTGTTACCAGTGCTTACCTATATTTATACTAGAAAAGACAATTAGAATCCTTAATAATTTCGTCTTGATGAAATCTCTACCACTGAAGCTTGACTAGTAAACACATTAACACTCTATTTTTCATAGTGAAAGATGGTGTTCTGGTTGCCCAGCCTTGTAGCTGAAGGAAGGCAAGACTCCAGAGAAGCTATATGGACTATAACCGTATCATGCAAATGACATAGGGATATTTACCCCTATATGCTTGTTCTTTGACAAAACTTTAATTTTTTTTCTTAAGAGGAGTAAAGACTGAATTTTTCTATTAAGAAATTGTATGGTGTATTTTCTCTTTGTGCTTTCTTTTTGCAGAGTATTGTCCCTGTGTTTTTTCATATTTAGAACATGTTTGAGTTTGAAATGGAAGCCTAAAGGTTTTTCTGATGAATTGCTGGGGTCTATTAATTTGTATGGTTCGTTTGTGCTCTCCATAGGAAAGCTGAATTTGCTGGTGCGTGCTTTGGTTGTGTCGGAAATGCGGTTATATTTTAAAGTGATATCTAGTCCCTGTAACATTTTTTCTATCAGTGTCAATGTATTTGGAAGACTGAGTCTCTGTAAGGTTGAAAAGAGTCACTTTAGGAAATAAAAATAAATTGTATGTAAGAAGTTTGTGAAGGGAAGCTTCAGTGGCTGGTGAAGGCTGTTAGAGGAGTACTGAGGGGAGGAGAGGAGCGGTTTAATGCCGTCTCTTCCTGTAGCCTGTCAATTTATTCATGCAGTGGACCTTGCAAGCCCAATCCACAGATGCTATTTTCTGCTCCTTACTGAATAAAACTCAGTGCTGGGTCCTGAGTGTAAAGATTAATTAGTCAGTGAGTGTTAAAGGTCTGTTAAAGCCATTATGGCGTGTGTCCGCAGAGACAAATAGGGGCTATAAAACATTGTGTTCAAAACCTAATTTTACATGTGTATTTTTCATTAATAATAATGATGGTAGTAATAACTACAGTCTTTTCATCCTGAAAGCTCTCAAAGGACTAAATGCATAGTGCAGTGTATACTGCGCAGGAAGGATCACACTTTCCATCAGTGAAAGCAGTCGTTCTGAAAGCAACCTTCAAGTCATGTTGAGCTCAGGTTATTGCTGGCCATTGCGCAGACAGCTGTGCAGTGCAGGTCGTCTAAGTAAGGGGGTTTTATCCAAAAATAATTGTGTCCTGAGTGGAGGGTAGTGGAACATAGATATGTCACTGCTGAAAATAGCAACCAAAGAAGTGCATATACTTCTGTATATTTTACTTTTTTTAGTTTGACTTCAGAAACATATTCTTCCAGTTGGTTGCCAGCTTTCAAATAAGCCCTGAGTTACAACATTGTTGAATGTTTGCTTCTATCAGAAATTTTTAGCTAATTTAATAATTTTTACCTACTGGTATAAGGGGGAAGATTTTTTTTTTCTAAATATAAACATATACATGAGTGGAAAATATTCTTAGTTTCTCTGGAGTAAGCTGCAACTGTTCTGTGTGTGCTGAAAATGAGTGCCTGCGTTACCAGCAGCTTAAAGGTGAAGTGCTCCTCTTTGCACATTTTGCAGTCTTCCATGGGGCTTTGTGGCATTCGTGTGTATGCTTTTAGTCTTGATTTGTTTTTTGAAAACCAGTGAAGCCTAAGGCAATTCAGATGAGTGAACGAGCAGGTATGGCCTCTCTCTTACAGTTGTAGCTGTTCCTGTATGTAAAACTAGAATTGACAGTAACACATGTAAAAGCATTCCTTTTTTTCCTCTCAACAGAAAGAGATTTAAGCAGGGAAAGAAGTCCCTATAGATGATTCCAAAAGATGTTATGGGTTTGTCTGCTTCATTAAGTCCAGCTATGTGGAACTTGTTTGCTTAACATAAGCCTCATTTACAAAACTTAAGACAGAATCAGGACTGACTATATATATTCTCTATCTGGTTACAAATGAAAAAAATTTGCCAACATAGTTGTAAGGGAACTTCCTCTTCTAGGTTGGACACTTGCATTGTCATCTGTTTTGATCACAGTGCCATACTTGCATCAGAAGATTACAAGATAAATAGAGAAGAAAAAAGATGGCATTTTTTTGTGTCAGAGTAATGGACTGTCAAGTCAGATTCGAGGATTTTTATGTCAGAATGCTTTCTAGAGTCCTTGTTGGTCCTTACCTTGATATCTGAGGTAACTTTCAATATTTTCTGGGAAAGGCTTGAAATCAACAGTATATATGTAAGTGTTCTGAGGTTTGTTCCTCTCCTTTGAATTGCCTGGCTCCTGCAGTTTTTCACAGAAGTCTTATTCCTTTAGAAGCAACAGTAAACTGTTGTTTAAGCTGTTGTGGTGATGTCAAACCTGGAAAGCATGGACAAGAAATGGAAGGATGATTTGTTGAACATGCTTCCGGTGCAAAGATGACTACATAAAAATAGATAGACATGAGGGTTGTTTTGGTGTCTATGTTAAATGAAGCTATGGTGCAGTAAGGAAAGGGCATTCTTGGAGGGAAGATGAAAAGAAAAAAAAAAATCTAAAAACTTAGTGGCTCATACCAGATTTCTAACTGCAATTCCATAATTAATAATTAATTATATTAATCTTTTGGAGCCTCTGTGCATAGTCATACTAGAGGCTTCAAGAATTTAGCACTCTCTCTGAAGAAAATGAATTAATCACTCACTTCAGCAATGTATTTGTGTTAGCTAGTGAATGAATGAAGTCAAAGGGGTAATAGATCTGGTGAGCGAAGCACTTGCTTTTCAGCTGTAGGTCAAGCAGCAACTGCGGATCTGTGAGGAGCACTTATCCTGGAGAAAACTTGGTTTCACTGCTGCTGCAGTGACTGACAGAGCCAAGGGTATGACTGACAGCTGTGCTTTCTGGACCTCATCAGAATACCTAATGCTGCTTGAAGCCCTATCAAAATATTCCACATCTTGTAATGAAAGCTCAGGAACAGAGGTGTAATCTCTTAAAATAACATTAGTTTATAGAAACATACTTAATTTCTAACATGGTTATCCTCAAAAAGGCTTGTTTATTTTAGGGTCTAGTTCTTTTTTGAAGCACTTATTTTTTCTCATGTCTAATATTAATTAAATTGCATATGAATTGTGAGTGCTGCGGAAGATCTTGTGAAGACTGTCAGTAATTCAGAATATTTCAGATGCTTCATTTGCCTTTCAGTGTGGCAATCTATCAACAGTACCCTGGAATAATACATGTGTTAAAATTAATACTTGTGCATGACAGTTTTTTTCAGATATGTGCCAAGATGCATGCCCGTAATTCCTTAGTTGTATGTACGATAATGATCCCTCACAAATGTTCAAAATAGTTACAAACAGTTTCAATTTGGGCCAAAGATTTTTAATTTACATAGAAAGAGGAATCCATAATAAAAAAATGCAAAATTGGAGAATGCCTGTTTGTAGTCATGAGCTTTGATTTATTTTTTGGCTTTTTCAGCATTTCCGCATTTTGCACTGTCTTTATTGCAATTCATGTGTTTGTAGTTTGATGTAAATCTATATTGCTTACTAGTGATTTGTGGAAGGTGTCCTGGCACATGGCAGGGGGTTGGAACTCAATGATCTTTAAGGTCCCTTCCAACCCAAACCATTCTGTGATTCTGTGATAAGAAAAGTGAGTGCAGACAGGTGACTTTCAAAGTGTGAATGATCATATACAGCGGAGAAGGAAGAGTGCTCACAGTATGTAGGGCAGGGTCACAGTGTGTTTGCAAATTGCAAACATCAAGTAACAACACAGAAAGTTTTTAGTAATACATGTTTCAGACGGAAAAATAGTGTCTTAGTAATCTCAGTCGCCAAGGACTGAGAAGAGGCATCCATGTTCTTTGTAAATGGATGGTGATACCACATTGTGGCTTTTTCGTTAACTTAAGCTTCTAAATCTCCCTTTCAGCCTTATGCTGCAAAACTAGGCTGGAATGTTTCATTATTTACACGTAATATAAATTCAGTTCTTTTAATACTTAGTCTTCTCACCATTTCATTGTTTCACTGTGGGCTTTTTTATAGATACTAGCCTTTTCATTTTTATTGGTAAAATAAAAATATTTTTGAGTGCATTTTGAACACCACAAATTAAGCAATTTTTTTTTTTACTGTTGCTTTTTAAATGTTAATGATGTATATATTATTGTATAAATTATGGGAATGGCTCATGTGTAATGTTAATAATAGTCCTACCATTAACAAAAGAAAGTGAAGTTGTGAGTGGTGGATCTCATATACAATGTATATGGTTATTTCATAGGGAGCAGCAACTAACAAAAGCCAGTAACAATGTCTAATTTAATGCATACAGTATGGCTAGCAAATAAAATGCCAGAAGTGGCATCTCAGATTGGCAGATACTTGCTGGATTCATTCTAAAAACCTCCACAAATACTACAAGTGCAGGTTGTGAATATAACATTGTAGGGTAGCAATTTATCACACTATAATTTTGTTTATGGCGCTGCTGATTAGCAGTTTCACCGTGGTGGCTTAAAGCTCAACGTTTTGTGGAACAGACGTTTTGTGGAACAGCGATGGCCAGCAATTGCACATGCCATAGCGTTTGTCATTTTTCATATGGGTATCATTTCTTAACAGCAATATCTAAATTAGCATTTCAGAGTTTTTTCAGGCGAGATTATTTTAACTGCTCCTTCTCACATCAAAGTTCTTCACGGTATAGACCTGTGAAATATAGGAAATGACTGTGGGGGTCTGTACCTGGTAAATGTGGCTTCTAATGAGGGTCATAGCAGTGTGGACTTCAGCGGGGTGATAGCATCCCCTGGCCAGCCCCTCTCTCCTCCCCTCCCTTTCTCCTTCGCCCCACTTCTCTCCCCCGTGCACGGTGGGACACATCTAGCAGGGGCAGGACCAGGCAGCGGCAGGTCTGTGCTGCAGGTGTGTCAGGTGCCGTTCTGCAGTCAGGAGTTGCTTGTGCAACCGTCAGAGGAACACGTTGGGGCTGGGCAGTGGACTCGCCCAAGCCCAAAGGGCTCACCTGTTTCTTCGTGGAGCTCTGTTAGTACCAGCTCTCCTGAATGGCGGTGGAGCTGCTGCTCCCAAGCTCGCCGGGGCCCTGTGGGGTGCAGATCCCTATGGCAGCAGGACACAGGACCCACCTCAGCAGGGCCCTCGCTGGCTTTCAGAGTCTTCCTTTGTTTGCAGATCCAAGGCTGTGTTGCTGTGTCGGTGGTAAGTAGATAAAATGTACATCTTGGCTTTGGCCTCCTTTAAAAGGTTCAGGTGCTGGGGCCCATTCGTGTCTTTGGAATCAATCTTTGACTTATGTCGTGGTTGTTAAAGTAGATATTAATACAAAATAATAAATTTGTGTAGTGTTCAACTTTTCTGTAGCTGTCTATCAGAAAGTTCTGAAGTGGATTTCTTTAAAGACTCCTTGTCTCCTGAGGAAAAGGGGATAAGGCAGTGTGTCCCTGGACAGGATCTATGACTCATTATGTCAATCAAACTCCACTTCAGAGGGGAATAAAGAGATTTGTATCTCAAAGCTGTGCATAACGACTTCTCGGCTTTTCATTTCATATTTATGAGCGGTTTACTTTGAAGTGTTTATCAGGCAATACGCAGAAACATGAGAGAGCATTGCCTGAAACCATGTTCAAGTGTCTAATCTGTTAAATGCTTGCTGAGCAGGCTAGTTCATCAGTGCATGCAATGCAAAAAAGAGAGGAAAAAAATAAACTTTCTGATTTTTTGAGGTTTTGAAGCAGAATCTTTATATTAGCAATATAAAAAGGATTAATAATGCCAAGCATTTTGAAATAAATGTAATATATGAAACTTACAAAAGTTAACTATGTTCTGTGTTAAGTAGATAATAGTTCTTCACTTGAAAGGAAGCTTGACAGTACTTAATACCAAAACTATACAGTGCCACAGCTGCTCTTAAGACAAGCGTATGCAGTGACCACAAGATTCTTACTGTTAATTTTGAAAGCTTGAGGCATTCATAAAAGCAGACTTCTGTGGGGTTCTTTTTCCCCCTCCAAAAAGGGCAATTTGCTGATAACAGAAGTGTTAAAAGCTGATAAAAGAATAACAGTGGCATTAGCCTGCCAAGGAAACAAATTTTCGCCAGTATTACCATTTGCTGTGTGCTGTGTCTGCAGCGGAACTCTGAAGAGGCGAGTCTTGCTAAATAGGTCAAAGACAAAAAGCCAAAATTTTGGGTGAAGTGGAAACAAAATGACAGTGTTTTTCTCATTTTAATATAGCTGCAGTGGGCTAGCTAGAGAAGAGCATATGCCTGATATGATCATTATTTCACAAATTTTCTGCTACCAGTCCTCTGAAGTTGGGTTTTAGTAATTGTGGCTGGATGGAACTGGTGAAAGCCAGTCCTGTGAGATGGAGGATGTATGGGCTGCGGTGCTAGCAAGGGCGCTCCAGCCCACCAAACCGCACTGGAAAATTCTGGTGTGTATGTGGTCAGTGCACAGGATTTACTTGGGTGAGTAGTTCCTGAGGATGTGTGGTACGTGGCGTCCAGGCATGTTATCCTGACTTTAGGGCTCGTTTTCAAATATCTTCTTAAGATACTAGTAATTTTAAAAAGATTCTACCAGAATATGATTAGTTCAGTGCTTGATTTTTACCAGGCCTTATTTTGTACCATTTTATGATGTTGTGCAGATCATTTCTGCTTTAAAAAAAAAAAAAAACAAGTATCTTGTACAAAGAGCAGAGTTGACTTTGAATGTCTTAATTTGTGGGTTCCCCATTTTGGACTTCTTAAAGTTATCCCTAAAATGGCTTAGAGGACCACAGTTGATCAGTACTGTATGCTTCTGATTATCTAGTTATATGTTTATCTTTTGACTTTCCAGATCAGAAATCCCTGACAACTTTTGGGTTGCCCACTATTTTGAATTGAGGGGTCTTTCTTTTGGCTTTCCTGTTGAAGGGTGAAATGACTTTCTCCTTGATTGTATGTCCATGCACGTTGTTTGCCAAATTCCCAGTTAAAAAAAAAAAAAAAAGAGTATAAAAGAAAAACAAAGCTATAAAACATATGCTGTGTTCAGTTCCCATGAAAAAAGTTGTAGGAGAACTTAAATCAAGGGTAGTTGTCCAACTTGTGTGCCTGTTCCCTGTTCTGAAGTCATTAAAGAGATGGCAAAGAAGAAAATAGAGCAACCAAATGCCTTTGAGAACCACAAATCTGAAATTTAAATAGATGTACTGGCAAGTTTTAATATGCTTAGCTGAATCAGAGGTTCATCAGTCTGAAAGTGATGGATAAATCTGAGAAGTATCCAGAGCCTGTCATGGTAACTTAAGCCGTCTGAAGCTACTGGCCAGCTTAGCTCATGTACTCCATCATACCGGTAATTAAGAAAACAATTTTTTTCTGATAAGACAGTGACTGAAAGGCCACAGGCAAGACACGTACAACAGTACCACACAGCCTGCTTAAAGGATAGAGGAGATTTTTTTCCATCCCTAGTGTTCAGTGCTGTCCCTACCTACTCCATGCTCCTGTTCAAAACAAACCTGATTTTAGGATGAAATCCACCTGTGACTCCCATATAGCCAAAAGGAAATACGTGAACTAGCCTAAAATGCTGCTTTGCTAATGGTTGGTAGGTTAAGAAGTGTGGGGATTAATGAATAATCCATTCTAATCTCCCTTCTGTTAAATCCAAAGAATTCTATAATTGGGAGTCTGAAAAGTAAAAAATACTAATTAAAAAAAATGAGGGTGAAAAAAAAAGGCATCATATGCTGCCTAGGTATACTTGACCTTTATCAGTGAGATGTGAATTTATCATTTCACCTGATCTGCAAGGCACTTATGAAGCAAGTAAAGGCACTTACCAAGTGAGCTGACGTGTGTGTTAAAAATAGTCAGATAACACAGCCTGCACAGTAGCTCTCTTTCAGATGAACCAAATTTTGGTCTGGCTGTCTTTGTAGTATTTACTGTGTTATCTCGTAATAAGACCTCACTAAGATTTTGGTTTTAGACTGCAGATTTTTAATGCAGAACTAAGCAATAAAGGCTAGGCAATAAAATGTTTTTTATTACAACTGGTTCTGTTGTAGAATAGTTGACCTAGTGAGGGAAAATCATGTTTTTAAAATAAGTTTTCAAAAATCAGGGTCAAAATTTTCCCACATATAAACCAAAATTTGACAAAATAGTAGTTTTAGTTGCCTCTTCAGAGGGTTGATGATGAAGTGGTGGTTGGAGCTTAATTTACTGCTTGGCATATTTGCATCTCCATTCTGTTATTAACCAAATTGAAGTCAGTGCCAGTAGTCCTTCAAATCTTAGACAAAAATGGAAGGGAAAGGACAATAGAGGAGTGACAACTGGCCCTGTGGTTAAAATGGAGTTTTATAAAAACAGACATAGTTTCAAACAGCAGAAAGTTGGGTTAAACGTAAGCTCTAAGCTATTTATTGGCACATACCACACATCTTCATTTTTGTTCATTGAAGAAGAAGGAAAAGTAGTCCAAATTAAAACTAAAACACTGGAACTGAAATTCTAATCCACTGGAACAGACAGAGATTTAGTTAAAGTAGAGAAACAGATTGCATTAACCAAGCAGAGCTGTGCTGCTGAGGTAGGAAGAGAATGTTGGGAACAACATGTGCCGCCAGCACCGCGGCCCGAGCATAGTGGGCTGAAATGGAGATGTTGCATTTGGGTATACAGTGCCTAGCAAAAAGGGAATCACAACAGGGGCTTGTTTCGTGTGTGGGGAAAATGCTGCTGTAGGAAGGAAAAGAGGTGCCTGGAAGGAGGTGGTATTTCTTCCTTCCATAGCTGTGCAGAAGCCTGGTAGGACCAGTCAGTTCCATCAGTGGGACCGGTGGAGCTGCTGCGCTGTTGCCTACAGCATTGCGTCTGGGGTATGTGCCAGAAGGGCCAGGATGCACTCTACTTCTGTGTTCACCATTGGATATGCAGTCTAAAAATTGTAGTCATTGGTAGATAAGAGAAATCCTGTATTAGGGATGTATGTTTCATCTGCAGCAAAGTTTAGGACCAACAGGAATCTGAATTGGTGCCAACTGTTCCCTTCATAATACCACAACTGACTGGCTGTGAAAATAACTAATGATTTTTCTAGGAATAAAAATTAAAAGCTGAAAGCAACTTATAATTCAGTCAAATAAATAAAGATGTGTTCTGATCTCTTCATAAAATAAGTACAAGTGATGAATAAAATAAAATGTGGTTGTATCTGTTTCTTAGTAGGTATACTGTCTCAAAGAGCTTAATCTGTTTTCCATGATACTTGATTACAATATTTATATATATATATATCTGTTTCTTCAGAATCATACTGCTCAAATAATTTTAATTTCATTATTCTTCAAGTCTGGCATAAAATTTAAATGGATTTGTTCAGTATGCTTTTTTAATTCCTATGGTGCTGCATTTAAATTGTTTGAGTTTTTTGGGAAGCTCTTATTTCCATTTGAGATTAATTCTGTTATCAGTCCTCAAAGTCATTCATGTTGGTCTACTGATTGCCTTCATAGCAGGATTAGGAATGCAGAGTGAAAGGCTGGCATCTCTGGCGTTTCTAAAACCTGTTATGAGGAACATCATTCAGAATGTAAACACTGAAGTTCTGAGTCAAATAATGGTTTAAACTTCTTTTATTCTACTGTACAGGATACAATTTACATTACCATTATTTCTAGATGACATGTTTACAGTGAAGAAGCACCTTGTGACAAAACAGCTGACAGCTGCTAGTGCTAAGAAATCTTTATATGTGCCTGGGGACCTTCATAAAATATAGAGTATCCATGTTCCTGACTTGTGAAGCAAGGTATAAAAGAAAACAATTAAGGTTTCATCTGTGATGACAGCTGATTCAGGTTTTTCAAGAGTTCCCAATTAAACAGTTATGAAAGTATGAAAGCTTATTACCTGCGACTTCTACTGTTTCTTGAGAGCACAGTTTATTTATCAAGTCATGAACAGTGGTTTACTTTTTACTTTTTTTAAAGCTTGATTTAACAGTATAAAAATAAGAAAAGGCTTTTCATTAATTCAGCAAATTATCACCAGCTAATTTGTCCCCTGGTAGTTCCCTACAGGTTTTCAAAGAAATCTTTCTTAGTAATTGAACTCAGATTTATGTATCAATGAAGATGAGTAGCTGTAATAGTGATTTTATCCAAAAGTACTTATATCTATATATTTATGGTCAACTGAGGGTGTTTTTTCTAGAGACCAAGGAAAACTTACAGTCCTTTTCTGACATAACTATAAAATGCTTTTACAACAGAAGACCAGTATCTAGACTAGAAGACCATGAGCTAGACTAGAATGCAAATGATTTGTACCATTTGGTCTAACTATTGTACTTCTTTGTGCCAAATGAGCCTGACTGTGCATTTCAAACATGGACAGTCAATACTGAATGCTAGCTCTTCTCTGTTGGGGTAGCACCTCATTCTCTCCTTATGCTTTTTTAAAAACTGACTCCTCTTTGGAGCTTGTGTTTTCCATGGAGCCATAGTTGTTATTCCTTTGTAGGAAAACACTATGCCAGTGTGACAGGAGATATTATTGGGTGTTGAGCAGGTTGCTTAACAAGAAGGAGCAATTTGAAAATAATTGTGTTCTTTTATGGTAGCTATCACTTTATGCATGCAAATGCAGTATATTCTTAATCTTATTGGTGCTTCTGTGGTGAATTTTATTTAGAAATTAATGATCTCTAAAAAGGAAACAGGTATATAACAGAATTATTGCGTAGTTTGAGTCATTTTGGATTGGGAATAGGAAATATACACTCTTAACTCTTTTTCATAAATAATATCCAAAAAAACCCAAACCTAAACCCCTTCCAAAAAGCAGGTACTTTGATAGTGTTTGAACTGGAGCTGGGAAGTTTACAGCAAGAAGATCATTACTTGCCCCAAAGCTTCATGTTCTGTTCTTTCTCTGGTGCTTGTAAACACAGAAGTAATAGGAACTGAATTGTAGTCATTGATAACCACATTCATGTTGGAGTTTATCACGTTGCATAGCTGTGAATTAGTACAGATTTTATCCCGAAAAATGCATCATTTGTCACCACAGAGGTACGTTAGATCATTTGGACAGTCACGTTAGCACAGTATTGTTGTCTACAGTTTCCAGATTAAAAGAACAGAATTTGTGCCATTTTCGCCCTAGTTAATAGTTTTTGTGGGTTGTTTTCAGTCCTTCTTTTTAGCATGTGTTTCTGCCAGCCTCCAATGCTGCGAAACAGCCCGGTTGTTCACTTTGTACTTTTGTGAATGTATTTTGTCATGAGTAATATAGCCCAACTAATTTCAGAATGCTGAAATGTCGATTACCACATCTGCAGAAGCATTTCCAGTCTTGTTCACATAGGAAAAAAGTGCATTGTTGTAGTTTAAGTATAAAACATTTCTCATGTTTTCTTGGCATTTTAACAAAAAGTGCGGAAAATTGGATTAGAGTTGGTTTTGATTACTGGCCGTACTGATGGTCTCGCTAGACACTAAGTAGCCCTAATAAGAACAAATTTTTTTCCCTTCTGCTGGAGGTTGCCCAGGAAGCCATTGTTACCATGGGACATACACGTATGCTTTGTGCATGTTCAGCACGCAAAACCCTATGGATTTTTAATTTGGTTTTGATAACAAAACAGTCATTGTCATCTAAATGGTTGATGATGTGTCTCATCAGGGATAAGTAGATACACGGAGAGGCCTAAAGTTGCTTTGAGAAAGGAGGATCTTGTTTGCATGTTAATGTGTTGTGTACTTGAGTTCATATACATACAGTAACACCTCAAAATTTCCATAGATCAAACTATTTAGGTTGAAATTTCCCATGAATTCTGTCTGTATTGGGTTGATTTGTTTGGAGACCGGACGGGCAGTATCTGACTGGTTCCCAGAATGATGCTGGAGAAAATAGGTTACTTGGCCTGCAGTGAAAACACAGCGTCACCCTTGTGTTGGTTAAACTAAAGTATCTCCATCCTTTAAAACAGATATTCCACGTCCGGAAAATACTTCCCTGCTATCTGTCACTGTATATCTGCTGAAGTATGATAGAGTTGCTGGAGTTTGACTGCAGCACCGATGGAGCTGCTGCTGGTTGCAGGGTCAGGTCCGAGCAGGACTCTCCGTAGCTGGGGAGGCTCAGTCCTGAACTGCCTTTCTGCTGCACCTAATCAGCCAGGAGGAGGAGGAGAAGTGCGCTTTAGCAGGACGCAGAAGGGCAAAGCAGCAGAGGAGAGCAGTTGCTTACAAAATTACCTACTTTTTACCCTGTCTCCTTCAGGTCTCAGAATGGACAGATCTGTAGGAATAACACATTTCTTTGTAATAAATGGAGCTGTTCTCCTTTTACCATTCCTCAGAGCTTGGGAAAGTTGGAAAGCCTACAATAAATGAAAGACTGCCTAAGAAAGTGAAACGTTGGCCTGAAGAATTACATTTTTACCTGGGCTGTGTTGGGTAGATAATAAATAATAACCATGCCTGCCATCTAGCCTCCATCCTCTTGTCCTCCCAAATCTGATTTTGTCTTTAATCAACATTGGCATTTGAGGAGAAAATGGTAAATACATACTTTGCCTTAAACCAGCATGTCATTAAAAAGAAGTTCATCACCATAAGGTGATGCCAGAAATATGGTTTTCAGATGGTACTTGTTCTGCCAAAATTAGAGTGTGCTTTGGGAAGAGGCTGTTCTATTCTCTCTTTCCTTAGTTTAAAAGCTTTAAAATGGGGTTGATAAAAGCTAACCTCACAAGGAGATGAAGTACTGTTTGAGATGTTGTCGGAGACTACATTCAGCGTAACCACAGAAAATGTGTATGAAGTAATTAAAAATATTGTATGCTTTGGTATATAAAGACTGAATGAGGAAGGCTAAAAAAAAAAAAAAATAGTAGGTCCAGAGTCACTGAAGAAGGAAGTTTTACTGAAGAAATAGAATACGATCACATAACTGAAGATTATATAGTATTGCAAGCTGGAGTGAAATCTCATTAGATGCCTGGTTTTACAAACCTTATAATTTTTTTAAGTGGATATGAATCTACTGTATTAATACTGTCAACAGACTTATTGTCAAAAAGAGAAACATCTGTATCCTGGTATTAGGCTTGGGGATCTCTGAGTCAGAGGGAAGCAAGGCAGAAAGAGGATTAGAAAAAAGACAATTAAAGGATTTTGCTGTCATTGATGAGAGAAGCTAGAAAATATATTTCAAATTCAAACCATGTGTGGTAATGTGCGTATGGATTTCTGTTTGCTGCTTCTAGTCGGTTTGCTGCAGAAGGGACTGAGGCTGTCACAGTGTCACTTTTAAGAAAACCATTGTGTTTCTGTTGGATTTTAAAATTTGTTGTCTGCAGCCTACTGTGTTAGTATTTATAACAAACTTTCACATGTACATGTCTATTCTAAATTGCAGGAAGTATTAGTGGAGTGGGGTGCATATGTGTGTGCGCCCGTGCAGGCTGGGTGGCAGCACGTCGGCGGTGGGCATCGAGACCTCTGCGGTGTTCTCATGCTTCTCAGTAGCATCAGTAAGGCATTTCCTGATGCCCTTGTCAAAAATGTGCTCTATGGAAGTCAGATTTATCATCATTAAGTGGTTAAAGTTCACATTTGCCTAGTTACAAAATGTTTAGCTTTCCTGACTAGCAATACCTGGAATTTAATAATCTTAAATGAAAATATGTCATCTGCAACTCTTCTTGGTAGGCACTAACAGAAACGTGTGGGAGGCCCTGCTCTTGTTAACTGCCAGCTGTAGATTTTAAAACCTAGAGCAAAGTATAGCTTGTTCGTTACTGTTATTTTCTAATTTCTAAGGACTCCATTCTCTGTTTTTTTTAGGGTTTGATTAGTGGAGAGTTTGTTCCACAGGAGCTTGTGTTGCCGCTGCCCCACACTACCAAAGGGCTGTAATTAGGGAAGAATGGATAGAGAGTTAGGAATTAGGAGTGTTGGGAGAGTTCAGGTGAACAGTTCAGTTTATGTAATAATGTTTGTGAATATTACAAAGGGGAGGAAAAGCTTGCCCATAAACCTGCTGTATGTTGATGAGTCTCACGGCTAGAGTAGCTGGTACCTCCTGTTCCTTACCCAGCCTCCTGAACCGCGGGATGTTTCCTCTACTTGGAGGAATCACAGTGAAAGAAGAGCTTATCTGTTCCTTGTGCTTTTCTTTTTGAGTTTGTGCATTCTTCAGAAATGGAACATTGCACTCATTATAGTAGCAATGATGTTGAGAGAGAATTTTCCAGGAATGTTTCATGCCAGTATTTGCTAGAGAGGCTATTCATTGTAATTATGTGGTTAAAATTCCTGTTGCACAGAAAAGATACTTCTGATTTAAGTATATTTAAACCACCAGAAAGATGTAGTATATTTTATAAAGATGTATCAAGGAGGGGGTGGAGGGATGTGAAGCAGGACATCTATAAAATAAAGAGCTTACACAAATATAATCTTTTTAAAAAATCGTAAATAAAATAGTAGAAAAGCTTAAAAAATGCAGGAGGACAGAAGTGTTTCCCTCAGCTTAGGTTTGGAGTCTCATTTTGGAGTACCTGATAGTGTAGAAGTAGAAACAAAATTAAGTAAACCAGTTTGTAAAACAGGATCTTCAACCGTGGGAAAAGAATAGTATTGAAACAGGTGAAGTACAAAGAAGGATTAAAAAGATGGCGGTTGTTTATCAGATAAGAAAGATTAGTTAAAAGGGTAAATGTTAAACATGTGTGTGGTAAGTGGATAAAAAAATGAGATGGTAATAATCTGTTTTCGTGTCACTATAGTAAATGAATGCATAAAGAACTGAGAAAAATTCAGTGTGCATCAGGGTTTGTTAAAAAGAACGACCTCTTCCTATACCACAGATTGGAGCTAAGTTGTGGTACTTGTGCCAGCAAAAATCATTGTAGCTACGAACGTAACAGAAATGTGAGGGTGGAGTGTCTCAAATAAATGTATTCTTGTTTTCCTTACTTGTTGTAAATGATTGTGGTAGCAAAAAATGTAAGTGATATTTATCCTTTTGATTTTAGACTTAGCCCAGTGTTGAACTGCTGATCTAGTGTTGAAGGCAAATTTGTCATATCTGTGCATTACTGGTTTCAGAGATCTTCCCCTGAGGCATCTTGTACGGATCAGAGCTGAGTTAGATTAATCTTCAGAAGGGCAATTCATGAAATTTGTAATTACCCAAATGAAACCTCTGCCTAGAGGTTAGGTGAAAATAACCTTTGCTTATATGGTAATGCTTTCTAGTCTTAGCTGAGATAATGAGTAGAACTGTACATTGTTAAGTTAAACACACTTCTAGTAGGTGTTTATATACTAAAAACCTTAAGTAGTAAACTTCTGTAAAAGGAAATGTGCTCCAAAGATGACAGAAGTAATATACTAATTAAAAGGAAAACATTTTTCTACTCTGAGACTGTTCACAGCATATGGATTATGGGCAACGATGATCAAATACATAACATTATCTTACACTTCTAAACTAGTATAGTACTGCTCTGTTCTTGTATGAGAGATTGCATACACCTTAAGGGAGCAGCTGCTATGAACTGCTTTTCTTTAATGAAAATGGTCTAGTGACTTCGCAGGTGGGGATGAAGGCTAGTAAGCTCTGTTGCATATGAAAAAGCAAAAAATCTTGTGACTTTTTTTTTTGAGGCAAGTTATTTGAGAGAAAGAGGTTTCTTTCTTTTCCACTGATAAGGAGCTGATGTTATTTATCTCTTTTCACTTAGTGTCACCAGCAATGTAGTAGAGGCTACAAGAATCTGAAAGAAAACACCCCTAGGTTTGGAATGTGCACGAATGGACTCTGCCTGCATATTTCAGTCCTGCTTTGCAAATGGAGTTTCAGTAAAGCACGGTTACTCTCAACTCCGTGCAAGCCCTAGAGATAACGTGTGCTGTATAACACTGTGAGAAGCCATCTGTCTGCCTTGACTGCTCGTGCTAGTAGTGCATTTTAGCTCAGGGACCAGATTTCTGGCTCTGAATACATGACAGGACAATCTGAGTTCCCAGGGTATGGGAGGCAACAGGTACTACAGCCCTCCTCCTTCACTTTTCTTCTAGGAGGTCTTGTTTTGCTTCACCTCCTCATCACCTAAAGAGCTGTAAGGAAGTTTCTTCTTGAAGGAGAGACTAAATCTTTACCCCAGGCCAGGCTGTGTGTATGTTTGCCTGCTCGAGCTCATAGGGTCAGCAGTTTC
>NW_010098009.1:191856-192349 GCF_000699245.1 Pterocles gutturalis
GGGTGAGGAAGGCTGCGTTGTTCTTAGTGACCCTCCTGTCATTGGGATCCCACGCGGAGTATTCTGCCAGCATGAGCGGTTATGAAATGAGTTGGATATTTTCTCAGTGTTTGTGAGAATATCTTTTATTTGCAAAGGAAAAGTAGTGTTCTTTCTGCTATGAATTACTGGATAAATAGTTTCTGTGCATTCAAAACTATATTTATCTTCTATCTGAATTTACAAGGGTGGTTCACTAGTGACGTTAATACCTTAATGGGCAACAATGGCTGAGCAAGCAAGAGAACACTGTATTAGTGAAAGCAGTTCATGTGTTATTCAAGAGATGTGGACAGTTTAGTTTTAGGAAAATGAGGCATGTAGGAGAATATGATCCAGATCAAGAAAAGGTCTACAGAACATAACTCTAGTGTTTCTATCCCCTTTTCTTCCAATTTTACAGTAAATTAAGGTCTATGAAGGTATCAGGAAGTATATATATATATATATATAT
>NW_010098010.1:0-21987 GCF_000699245.1 Pterocles gutturalis
GTGGTGGTGGTGAGAAGATCATTTGCACCTCCTGGTGGCAAGTAAAAACAAAAAAATGTTAAAAAAATGTTCAGATTAGATGGTCATAAATTTGCTGTGCTATAATGAATCTGGTCAGAATAACCTGTAATAAGACAGCAGCAAATTCCTGAAATCTATGTCTCAGAGGAAAGAAAGATTAATACAACAAAAACGATATATTCAAGACATAGAGCTCTGCACATCACTTCTGAGTCAAAAATAGTGCTACAAGAAGACGGATATTCCTATTAAAAGCCAGATTTCCAATTAAACCATCTGGATACTCATATTTTCAGTGCGTATATTGCAAGGATACACAGTGATGCAAAGCAAAGCCAGGCAAATGCTTGTCTAGATGTGCAACACAACGGGCAGTATATCTTGTCCACTGTTTGAGCCACGCTGAGGCAATATACCTGCAAATATAAGCCAGCAGGAAAAGGCTGGTTGTGTTAGAAAAGAATATTGCCCAGCAGCCTTGACATCCAGAGCCCAGGGATGGTGTTTAGCTCTCTGATCAGCTGCAGGCTTCCTATGCGGCTCTGGCTTCTGTGGCTCAGTTGTCATTTGTAAAATTTTATCAGGCTCTTTTTGAAGCTGCAAGATGCCACTGTAATAAGTATCAGATAAAGTAATAAGTACCTGTGGAGTATGACTATCTCTAGGGACTCATAGGAGTGGCTGTTCATATTCTTCTCGCTATGGGTGGCGTGAACACTCACACAAAAGGACTTCTCTAGTTTTGAAGTAATCAATCAGATAAAAATGAAATACAAGACTTTCAGTTTTTTTCAGACATTGCAATCATTGTAATAGCTGGACTTTTAAAACTCCCCCTGATGACAGTTCTACTGGAAAATGTTAAAAAAAAAAATCCCCCCTCAAAATGTTTTAGTCTTCTTAAACTTTTATGGGTCTCTCAGAAGTCTGAAGGGGCTGGTAACTGTCATTTGGAAGTGTGACTTGGAAAATGTTCAATGTTCAGTCCTAATTGTGTAATGCTAGGGCAGAGTGGAAAGCAATAGAGATCATTTTTTCAATGGATCGTAACTCATCAGTCAACTCAGTAGTGACAATGCAAGCTTGGTAAGAAACCCTCTTACAGGACACGAGCCTTTGTTAATGCTCATGTAAATGAGACAAATGGTTGTGCAGATGTCTCTCTGGGTTTCACAGCTTGGGCTTACAATTGACCTGGTCAACACTGAAGCATTTGCTGAGTTCTGCTGGTCATGGGGTACGATTCTGGGAATGTTGTAGCCATGCATGTAAACACGGTTGAATTGGTAAGGAAAAAGGTTTTCCTTTTATAACTTTATTTTGGGCACTGGTCTAAGCTCCATCTCACGTACAGTATTGTTTTATGGGTATATCTTTCAAGTAGAGACAAGGTCTTAAAGTCACTAACAAAGAAACAGGGTGAGGTGGTTGACTCATGCAGGCAAAATCTTGCATCTTATCTAATCCTGCCTGGAGAGCATTGCTAAGGACTCCCCTGGTGCCGCACACCTAACCTGGGCAGTGTCCAGGTAAAAGCCTGCTTACCTTTGCGCGTTGGAGGGACAACTCAGCTGAAATTCCAGTTTAGCGCACGGTCAGCTGGACTTTGCTGCTCTGTAGGTGCACAAACGTGCCTGGTGGCCACCTGGGAACTGACTGGAGCGTGAGGTTTGTTTTAAGCTCGATAACAAGCCTTGGCCTGTGGCAGTTACGTACAGCTTCTGCAGCTGGAAACTTGGGTATTTAGGGGATATGCTCACAGGGATAAGTCTAAGCCTTAAGACTAGCTTCTCGTGGTTTTCTGGTGACTGTGTGTCCAAATGCCTTCAGTATGTCAGTCTGTGATCTTGCAGTGAATCCACACTGGAAATATGTGAGGACATTAATAATATTTTTCATGCATGATTTGTATTTTGTGCAGTATAAAAATGGAAGGAAAAAAAAAATTTGCATTCGACAGCTTCAGAAAAGTCCACCAAGAAAGGGAGAGAGGTTCTGCAGAAAAAGACAGTGATCGTTTTTATTATGTAGGAGCACAAGGATGCCTACTCCAGTCTTCACAGACAAACTTCTCACGGTTTATAGTTTCTGAGTGCCTGATTTTATAACATTTATATTCTTTTAGAGTAGGTTTTGGGAATGCACTTCATTTAGAAAGTAGAAAATATATACGTGTCTATATATACACTAGGAAATATATACAGAAACTCAGATGTTATGTTCTGTTAGCTGAAACTGTTAAATATGTAATAGCACCCATTGCAGTCGTAGCAAGTGAGCCAGTTTTGACTCAGCCAGGATAGTGATACTCACAGCTCACACGTCCCAGGCTCACAGCCTTAACAAGAGCTGCTCTCTCTGCACCATTTATCGAGCACTGTAAGTACAAGATGCGCTTCTGCTGCAAACACGGTTACTGTAATGTGAATGGCAGTCCTGAACACATTGTATGCTGAACACACATCTCTGTGCAGACTGTTTAGAAGGAGAATTTCACTGTAAGGTTTTTTCAGCTAAAAATCAGTTTCTGTGTTTACAGCTGATGACCAGGTTTGCCAATGAAGAGTAATAACTACATGTGGTTAGCATCATGCTGATTTCCCAAATAGTTGACAGGATCCTCTCTGAAACCCTACAAGCCAATGGTGCTTGTAATGAACAACAGAGATTGGCTGATGTTTTGTTTAGTCTATTTAAGGTTATTGTTATGCTCTAATGCTTCATTTTGTTTTTTAAAACAAATTACACAGGCTGGAAAGAAACATGGGGGTTCATTTCTAGAATTGCTAACTGTTCTGTTCAACGGCGTCACACTGGTGGATGAGCAAGCTCTGTAGGAGCTAAATCTGCTTTAAAGAATAAGTCAACTCAAAGTTGCTAATTAGGATCTGAAGCGAGAGATCCTACCAAAGAAAAATTGCTTTATGAGGTGGACAGCTGGGATAAGTGGGACATAAAAAGGACGGAGGGAACTCAGGAAGTTGGGAAAAGTTTTCTTCTGGGACTTGAATGAATCAACAAAGTCATACTCTTGTAATAAAGACAGAGTGCAATGCTGAATACCAAAATGTATGAGGAGGAATGTAGCCTGCTTGATATATACAGTAACCTTCTGCTGTTCTCAACACTGGAAAAACCTCAGCTGGATTTCTCTGGCATTGCAGTTCAAGAGAACGCGGAGCAGTTGGAAAGAGCCCAAAGAGGACCCTTGGCAGAGTTAGAGGTGTCGGATATGACCAAGGAGGTAAGAGCTAATCAATTACATGGTTCAGCTTTTAGAAGAGAAGACTTTGGGCAATACAGGGATAATCCTCAAGTATGCAGGAGGTAGAATCAAGCTGTAAAAAGGACAGGAATAGTCTTTCCTAAAAGCCTCTGTTTTATTTGATAGGAAGTTTTGATCTTACACTACAGGAAGAAAGAGGTAGGTCAAACAATTGAGAAAAGCTTTCTAACAGCAAGGATAGTGAAATATTGGAGTTTCTGTCTTTGGAGATCTTTAAAACATGCTAGACAAACATCTGTCATGAGTGATACAGGTATAGATTATCCTGCCTGGGGCAGGGGGATAAACCCGATGACTTCATGAGGTATTTTTTCCCCTTTTTTTCTGTGATTCCACAATAAGGCTACACTCACTTATGCGTGTTTGGATCTGATCCATTGGTCTAGTCTGAGAGTCACATTCCAGGATGGGATTTTAAAAAGAGCTTTGAAAAAAATTTGGTGGGATTTGGGTGCCTACCTCCTTTTTTTTATCCTTTTGAGAATCCTAGCTTCTAAAAGTATTCTTCATCCAGACAAAGCCAGATATTTTTCTGTATGTTGATATTTAAATCCTCTGGCTAATTTTGTTTCCCTGAAATGTTTCTGCCTGCATCAACATGCCCTTGTACGTTGAAGTGCTGTTTTTCTGCATGAATCATGCTGAGAACATTCAACATATCAAGCTGGGTATAAAAATGCACAGTCAGAATGTGAACTAATCAGCAGCAGCTTTTGTATTTCTTCTTTAAATGCAAGAAGGACCATTTCCAGATCTCCCCACTGGCTCTGGGAAACCCAAATGTCTGAGTGAACAATAAACCGACCCAACCAGCAGACAGCCCCATGGGAAGCAGAGGTTTGGCAAAGACTGACTGATCTAGCATGAAAATGGAACAGAACATATTTAACATGAATAAAGTAAACAACATTGTGAAAGTCTCTTGCTTCTTTCTTAGGAGCTGTGCATAGTGTGTGTCCTTTTTGCTGCATTCGTGCTCTCTCTCAGCTGTACCTTTGGAGCTCTGTTTTCCTGGTGCCGTTTTATGTCCCACCAGTACTTTTCTTCTGCCCTGTTGCTCCACTGATTTCTTGAGAGAGAGTCTTTTCCATCTTTCTTCTTGTTTTACATCAAGGACGAGGAGCAAGTTGTGTTGCAGTTAGGAAGTCAAGCAACTACACTTGAGTTTGAGCCCAAAACTCCACAACTGAAGCGTGCCTGTTCCTCTGCATGGCAGCCGAGGGGCTAGGATATTAACCCAGGGGCCTGGGGTGCTACCTTTTAGTCTGAGGGGCTTAAATTCACATTACCCACAAGTGTACTTTCTACACAAGGAAAGAAAGAAGGAGTTGTTCCTCAAGCCCTCTCAGACTGGGTCATGCTTTGGAGAGGGCATGCCTAGAGCAGAAGAAATGGGTACAAGCGTGAGTCTGTTGCCCTGTGAGGAAAGGATGTCAAGGGAGGAGGATGTCCTCCTGCAGCCCAGCCCTTGAAGTGCTTGCCAGGGCACAGGGTTGAGGTACACAAGACCCATGACTTTGGTTTTCCAGCACCTGAAGAGATATGAGAACCCTCAGCCCCTCATATGAACCACATGTTAAAAGAAACAAAAAATGTAATCATTCAACTACAGATCATGGGCACTTCGGTGCCATTCTGAGCTCACAGTGATCTGGGTCTCGCACCTGGATGACTTGTGGCTCTTGGTCTGGGAAGGATTATTTCAGAGACATCTCCCTCTTCTGCATTTCGTTTAGTGCCCTCCACGTTCCTCTCTTGCCTTGTTTCAGGGGAATTTAATTGCAGGAATCTCTCTGATTGACTGGATAAGGAAAATTTGAGGAATGCCTTAAGCCTGTCTAGCTCTGGAGGTTGGTGTGCTGTGCTTTTGCACAAAAATCCCTCTGCAAATTTCTGCTGAAACTGTCACTTTAAGAGCTCTCTGCAATTCTATAAGGCTGGTTTGCTTGCTTTTATCCCTGTGCTCTCAATGCTTCCCTTTCCTCTTTTATCATGCTATACTCCTTGCTTGCGACAGCTTCCCACTTCCTTATCAGTTGTTATTCCAGGCTGTTAAACCCCCTTTCTCCCGTGAGTGGCTGCCTGTGTGTTCCCCTGCGGGCTGTTCTGGCGACACACACTTTGAAGCTCAGAGATGCGTTTATCTGCGCGCATGCAGTGTTTGGGCTCCTGCATCTCCCTCAGCCCCTGCATCCAGGGAGCGGGGCTCAGTGCCTCTCTTGTGCTTCCAGAACTCGGGACAAGGCATTCCTCCATCCCTCGCCCATCGCTTCCTTCAGCCCAGCTGACCTCACACACGTGCCTTTGCTTTTTGCCCGCCTGTTTTTTCCTTGGGCCCAGGCGCTCTCGGGGTGGTGTGTTGGCGTTGTTGGGATCTGTGACCAGGTGCCAGGCTCTGTCTGATCGCCGTGAGGCACGCAGATATAGCTGGTTGCCTGACCACAGCCGGTCTGCCTAAACAGCAGAGCTGGCCGGTGGGCTGGCTGCCCAGAGCCCCACCAGCGGCTGGGGGCTGTTGGCTGGTGCTTTGAACCCTGACTGTGCAGCACTGCCCCGGTCCTGCCTCCTGGTGGTTTCTGCTCCAGCCTGTCCTATGCCTGCCATCCCTGGGTTCAGACAGCTCTCCTGCCCTTCCTCCAGCCCTAGTCTGGTCTAATCCCAATAGCCAGGTCCTGCACATGGATGGCATCCAACTATCTGCAGCGTGGGTAGGCTCTCCTGATGTTGAGCAGGGAGATATCAGTTGGAGGAGTGAGCTTCCCTGGCACTGTGACGTGCCAAAAAACACTCTGGTGCCTGCTCCTCCTCTGCCAGCAATGCAGGGACGGAGCCCCCCGGGGGCTGCAGCTGTCTTCTTCCTTGTAAGCATCAGCAGCATGACCTATGCTAAAGTTGGCATGAAAAACATTTGTCTGTCTTTTCAAAGGAAGTGGCTGTGGCCTGTTTTCCATCACAGCAGCAGCACGTGCCATTGGCGCTGCCAGTCCTGCCGCTCCCCAGTGGAGCGGAGCCTCTGCCAGCATCCCCAAATCTGCCGCCGCGCCGCCGGCGCTCCTCCGGAGCCCAACCAAGGGACCGCCAGGCTCTGCACAAGGTCACCAGGACAGTCTCTGGGTAGCTAGTGGCAGGATGAGGACACCCTGGAAAACTGACTATGACATCTCCACGAGATGATGTCCCCAAGGCTTGAAGCCAAGGTTGCTCCTTGCTCCCGGGGCAGTATTGGACTGATACACCTAAAGACAGGTCCTGGAGACCCCAGTCTCATCCCTTAGCCTCAGTTCTGGTGAATAAAATGTGTGTTTAACCTGCTACTAGATATTTCATCGTGTTGTTATTTACCTCTTAGAATAAGTGTCTTTCCGTTTTTTAGTTTAAATTGATTCAAACCAGAATTTTCAGAATGAAATGTCCTGACTTTTCAGGACAAAATGTTGTGACGTCTGTGGTGAAATTATTTCTCAAAAAATGGTGTATTCATGTAGGATTTTCCTCACTCAGAACTTGCTGTTAAATATCCTTCTTTCTGACCACTTCTCCCTCTATTCTGCTGGGCACACAAGCTCGACAAGGTTGGGATTTCAGTCTGGGTGGATTCTGGTATCTTGACTTTTGTGGATGCTTGCCTAAATCAAGCCTTAAGCAATTCAAGAAAAACATCTGTCTTTGTGGGATCATGGTGTGTTTTCATCTGCTTCTTGACCCACAGTCTTTCAGAATATAGCTCCTTTCTCATTTTAATTTGGGTGTCTTCCAGCCCTACTGTATTTTCCATTTCATCTCCTTCAGCAGTGTGACTAAGCACCTCCTGAGGGTTAGTCTGTGACATGGTCAGTTCATTTGAGTTGATAATTTCTGGGAGTTATACAGCTGGACTCGTGTTTTTCAGTTTCCCTTTACCCCATAATTTTTTTCCCTTCACACAAACTAAAATCTGCATGTGGCTTTACTTAGAAGCCTTAACGAGAAACGTTGATCTATGTGTTTCTAGTCTGTTTCTACAACAAGAAAGTTATTTTGAATTCTGTACAGAACTTCCCTTACTTATGCAAAGTGAAGATATTTGGCAATTACTCTTTCAGATAGAAAACAATACACTCTGAGCACTTCTGGAATGTCACATTTATGAACTTTCCTCTTTCTGCCATCCAGATCCTCGTTTAATGGAGGAATGACCTTGGTGGTCATCCTTTGTGTTCTTAAGGTGCATTCACTGCCCGCAGCTACCCCCAATTCTGTTCCAGGCTTTCAAGGCACATTAAAAACATCCATTGCTGTTTAGACCGGTGCAGCCTTTATGATTTTTGCCATGATTAAACTTGGCAAGATTGACATATTGGATTTAAGGGAAAGTGCCTGGGTTAAAGTGCAGGCCAGCCTACTAGGAAAAAAAAAAAAGAAAAAGAAAAAAGAAAAAAAAAGGCAGAGAAAAGGCAGGTTGGCTGCCGGAGGTGCAGTGCTCTGCTGCCTCAGCTTGGGCTGGACAGCTCAGGCAAGTCTGACTTTGATCTTGGGCTCTCATGTTTGCTAAACTTTACTCACACATTGATGTCAATAGGATTATGTATGAGGTTAAATTAGATGAATAAGTGTTTGCTAAATTGTAGCTTTGGACTATACACGCTGCTGGAGAGCACATGGACAGTATTGTTGTGGGCAGCTGGAGTCACAACTGAGTCACACCACTCGCTGAAACAGATGGAGCTTCTGTTCAGAGAAGGTGCTCTAACTGGGAATAAAATAAGACAAAGCACAAAAGTCTAGTTTCTCATCTCTTCAGTGTGTCCAGGCCCATTTGTTTCTAATTAAGCCTGTTTTTCTTCACCCAGCTGCAATTTCCAATCACGGTTCCCAGGGGCACGCGGGTGCTGAGGCCCCTGCATGTGCTGGGCTCTCCCTGGCGGAGCTGTGGGCAGCAGCCTGCCTCTTTGCTAACTCCCAGCTCCACGGTGGGGAAATCGCAGCCTTTCTTTCATTGGGAAGTAACTGCACTTTCTTTATCTGCATCTCTAAATTTGAGAATTTTAAGTAGTTGCTCCATGTGTTTCTTCGTTGATCAGGTTTGTGGGGTATGGTGAACCTGGGTGAGATTTGGTGGCTGGTTTGGGGATTTGGTCTGCAAACAGATACTCAGAGCTTGCCTGTTCCTGGTACAGTTAATGGAGAGAGATTCTGCCTATTTAAAGTCAGCATGAAATGCTTTTTGGCTTCAGTGAATCAAGAAAGTTTGTGTATTAAAGGATTTTCCAGGTCCTTCAGAGCCTCCAGGAGTGTTTTTGGTTAGAGTTGGCTTTTCATGCAGGCTGCTGGGAGATGAAGGAGATGGAGCGATGTGTGAAATGCGGTTTATTTGTTCTCCCAGAAAGGACTCCAAACAGCAATTTGTGGTTGGGATGTGAAGTGTGCAGAGGTTATCTGGCTGACCCAGGATCACCCAGGGTATCTGCAGCAGGACCAGAAAACAGTTCTGTCTTCCAGCGCTGCATCTGCATCCAGGGATGTATGAAACAGCAGAGAACCCTCCAGTGACCTTTGTCACAAAACCAAATTCTTACATACTGTTCTCCTTTTTATGGGGCTTTGTAAGCTACTCTCACCGTATTCAGGGGGTATTCACTGCCTCTTAAACAGTGATTCATTAAGGCAGTGTTAGCTAACTAAGAGCCACAGAGAACTTCTGCTCAGACTAGCAAATGCTTTTTTTTCTTTTTGAGTCGATGGAAGACGTGAGAGACTATGGTAACAATCTGAGGGTCTGTGGCTTAACCACACAAGTGTTATACCTGTACTGTTTCCTCCTAGGTTTGGTCATTCCATATTTTTTGAAGGACTGGTAGGAAGCTGAGTTTCCAGAATGAATTGAAATGCCAGGCTTGGGTAGTTGCTGTGCACAGATCTGAGTGTGACCCACGTGCAATGTCATTTTGTAACAGCTGAGAAGCCAGGCTGGTGGCAAGGAAACTGTAGGACAGGTGAGAGAAAGTGGATAATCTTCAGCTGAGCCAGAGAACTGTGTGCCTGTGATACAAAACCACATTTCTCCCCTCTTCCAAGAGAACTTTTGGTATAACGTGGTCTGAGAAACTTGACTAAATACTCTGTTATGCACTGTATTGGTCATCTTGCCTTTGTACGGCGGGTTTTTTTTTTTCCATCTGGAAGGTATAGCAGCCTGAAATATCTCCCCATGGTAGGACAAACAAGTTTTCAAGTTATTTGCACCATTTTTTTTTTTTAATAAGAGTTCATACACTCAAAAAATTATGCATTTGTTTAAAACATTTATCTTTGCAAAAAGCAGATTTTTGAATCTCGGGTATAAAAGGTACCAAAGTGAGTATAATCAACAAAACTTTACCACCTTTTCCCTCAGTATGGTTTCAAAATAGCTTAAAACCAAAAGAGGGGCCACTGTAACTTCCCTACAGCAGCCTCATGAGGATGCAAGCACAGCAGAGACCAAGCGAGGGGCAAGCCCTGCCAGCAGCTGTAATACAGTTATCAGATCCTGCCTTCCTGCATTAACCTTTGATCTCCAAACACCTGGGCTGCAAGTCCTGCTGAGACATGGCAATGTTGCTTGATAACAGAAGAAAGCACAAGGGCAGTTCAAACTGCACTCTTGGTTGTCACCACCTTGTTTGCCAAAGGTGCGGGATGATGGTCAAGGGGCAGGTGTTGAAAACATTATAAGGATTTTCCCCAAGGAAAAGTGAAGCATGAGAATAAGGGGGATGTGTCTGAAGATCGATTTTGCTTTGCATATCTTAGGAGTGAGGATGGAAGTTGGAAATGAGGCTCTTTGGCTGTCTAGATATCTGAGGAAATATAAGATGTACTGTTTTCTGACCTCTGCTTTTGGTAAGATGTGTTTTTGTGGGCAAATTCAGACTTTTTTTTTTTGTTGTTGTTTTTAGTGGATGCAATGTTAAAGTACACACAAAATTCCTGTTATGGTAAGCCAGCAAAGTAGCAGGATCTCCATTACAGATCTCAGTTCTTCAATAGTGGTATCTTTGTAGCTTTCTCTCTTTCCCCTCTACTTTCTCCACTTCCCCTTCATGTCTGGGGACGTGGTTACCCTCCACCCCTGTGTTACCAGTTTTGGCCCATTGCCCTGGGGCAACTGTCTTGGGCTGGGGAATCCCCAGGCAGGATGGAGCAAACAGGGGAGCTCTGTGCTATACGAGTCTTGGTCACTTATTTTGATAATGGGGACATGTCCGGTACTCTACTTATTTTGGATAATTGTAGAGTCCCCTTGGGCCCCATGAAACATGGTGTAGAGTGGATTGATCTGTAGACTGCTCTTTTTAATCCCAGCTGCTGTATCAGTGCCTGAAAGCAACCAAGACTAGGAATCACAGCTAAAATCCAAAATGTGGGTCTTTGGGAGATGCTGTCTTCTGATTTTTATAAGCTGTGTTTCATACTTCGCATCTCTCCAACTCGAGGTGAGAACATGGCTGTGGGTAATCTATTTTCCAGGATTTTTCTTGAGTAGTCAGAACTGAAGTAATAGTCTCCAGAAGGTGCCAATACTCTGTAGTGGCTGTTTTGGAGAGGATGTGTCAAATCTCGATAACTTCTTTCACATTACTACTCTTTCCTCAAAGCTTCTCCTTATCCTACCAGTCAGGTTAACATACCGTCGACCTGATTTGTCTTCTCTCTTCTACAAATTATTATTGCACAGTGCCACTAAAACTCTCTTGGTTTCTGTTTTGTTTGCCAGAGCAACTCTGATTTTTGGATGATGATGTTCTTGGAGTTATGCCAAGCTCTGTAAGAGTTTATACCAATCACAAAAGCAGGGAGATTTGGGAGACCAGGGTGAACCCCAGAAGCTGCAGATCAATCTGACTGAAGTTCAGAGGAGGCTTTCTGGTGATCCCTTCATCTCTGCATCTGCCCCAGAGTACACGGGAGTCTGGAGTTTGCAGTATGGTGCGTGCCCTGTGTCAGGAATGAATAGCATGCGGTCTTTACATTGTGCTTGTCCTCCTCCACAGGCAGGAATGAGAGCCCGATACCTTGTCCCTTATCTTCTGTGTTTGTCCCTTACTTGTCACAGTGTCAATTGTCAGCACTGCCAGCCTGGCTCATGTTTTAGATGGCCTCTTGACCTTTGACTGGTTGACATATCTGCAAATATGCTTTTGGTAGAGAGTTTCACATACTTGGGATCTGAAACAGAAGGAAAACTTAGGGGCTGAATGCAAGGTATTGGAATTTCTTTTTTTTTCTTCTTGTTCAAAAGTTCTTTTTATACTATATGGAAATGAATAAAAAAATATATATAACTTTTATCTCTCGGATAAACCTGCCCAAGAAACCTGGAATAAAGATTTCATGTGAATAAATTGATGAATTATTGTTCTCTTGATCTTTTTTTTCAGCACTGAATAGAAATTCAGTTCTTTCTGGATTTTTATTTGTCTGTGTGGGGGTTGATAATTCCCTTGATTCAGAGGTGAGAGTGTTAACATCGCCTTTCAAGTGTAACCAAGTCTGCACCTCTGAGGCAGCGTGTTGTCCTTCAAGTCAGAATGAATTAATTATCAACCGCTGGCTCTTAATTTACTAACTGGTATGTCTTAGATGAAGACTTTCAATACTTTGTTCCAGGTTGCTTAGCCAAATTCTTGTGTTTTGTCATGTTCCTATATTTAAGTGAACTGTTCCATTCTGCACGTCAGTTTCTAGGACAGTGTTTGAAAATAAATACTTTAAAGATATTTCTAACTGTTTTGAGGCATACAACATTTGGGTCTGTTGAGGGTATTATATTATTTATTATATTCACACATACCCGGGTCTCCCTGTTGCCACAGCTTCTCTGGGCAACCTGTTCGAGCGCCTCACGACCCTCACAGTGAAAAATTTCTTCCTACTATCTAATCTAAATCTCTCCTCTTTCAGCTTAAAACCGTTACCCCTCATCCTATCCCTACACCCCCTGATCAAGAGTCCCTCCCCATCTCTCCTGTAGCCCCTAAGAACTAAGAAGTCTGTATTTCAGACAAGATGTTTTTTTCTTCAGCATGTGTTCTGCACTCCAGCAGATCAGAACTAGCTTCTTAATTGGAGAGAGGTACACAGTTTTTAAAAGATCTAAACAGTGACTTGTTGGTTTTCCAGGCATGACAGTCTTCACAGTTTTTGGTAACGGTGGTACATGCTATGTTGGCACAGACAGAACACAGAAATATATTGCCATTTTGTAGTAAGATATGGTGCATTACCCCTACCCTGAATGATTATAAGATCTAGCTGTTGTTATTATAGTTATTATACTGTGCTGGAATGGACAAAAGCTTGCATTTACTCATCCCACGTTGCCTTTCAAGTAGTGAGAATCCTAAGTGTTGATTAAGACAGAGAAAATACTCTCCAGCTGTTAAATGAATGAAAATTTAAGGTTAGCAGCTGTTTCCATAATGTTTTGTTTGGTTCCTTCATTTTTAGATCTTTCAATTCCATTCCTTTATCAAAACAGTTCTGAAGCTGATATGAAACAAATTTTGATTGAGATAATCCACTGTCATTTTACTTAGTTTTTCCTAGTGAAATGAAAACCTGGAAAACTGAGAAATCTGTGGGTTTGAAACTCTGAATTAGAGGCAGTGAATCCATAGCTCCTTTTCTGATGATAAAGTTACCTAGAGGATGATAAAGTTACTTAGAGGTAGAGGTAGTTACGGAGATCCAAGTGGCACCTCAGGTTTAGGCTCGGAGTCACGTTTCTGGGTGAACAATTTAGCGGCAAGTCTGCGATGGGAATCAGGCAAAGGGTATAACCATATCTTCCTCCTCATGCTTTCTGCCTAAAAACAAGATGATAAGAGCTGAAAAAATATTTCTAGTGCATAAGTAACGTGATAAAGTCATATGCAATTCACGACCGGTGTGCGGAGTGATCAGAGGTGGGGAATGGGACATGAAAGTAAGCGAAGGCATAAGCCGCGCTCTCTTTCTGCCGGCTGCTGTGGTTCTTGCCATCCAGGCTAGCCCAGGGTGCTGCAAGCTGCAGCCCTTAGTGTTTTTCGGAGACTAGAACTGAACTGATGTAACATTTGGAGTTCTACATCCCTGAGCCTCCTCATCTACACCCGAAATTGGAAGATAACACAAATAATTTGTTCTCTCTCAGCCTGACAACTGATTAAAGGCTGTCTTCTATGCTTTTGGGTGTTACTCTGCAACAAAGGGTAAAAGAGTTTGCACTTGAGTCCAAGGACAGTTTTTTGAATTTATTCATCAGTTGAAAGAATAAATGATGGTAGTTTGTGAACCTACTTGAGCCTCAACTATTCTTTAAAAAAAAAACAACACATTATGCAATATGTCAAGCAGAAAAGTCCATTTAAAGCAAACACAATAATAAAAACCCTCCCAGGGGGATGAAGGCTGTTATAGAGGGCTGTCATTTGATGCCAACATGATTTTCCACTCATCTCAAATACAAAGAGTGAGGCAACACTAAGCGGTAGACGTTCTCAACAAGTGCTCATGAAATATGGGTTTTCCTCCCCTGCCCAGTCAAAAGCTCGTGCTATTCACAAACCCTCAGGGCAATTACTTGGAAAGATATTTAGCTCCCCGCTTAATCCCCATCAGTGCCTGTTTCGTAGCCAAGGTGCTCGTGGGCGGGAGAGGAGAGGCAGGGCAGGGCTGAGGGTAAGTGAGTTGCTTTACGTTTCCCAGATGCTTAGGGTGGGCAGGGTGATGGCAGAACGATGTACAGCCATCGTACGCGGCCGTCAGTGTCACGAGAGGGACAGGCTGCCAATCAGTACTGAAACCAGTGCAGTGATGTGAGGCTGCGCTGGTCGTTTCACGTGTCCTCGCTCTCACGCCTTGCTGCAGAAACTCCCGGCTCGCCTGAGGTGCCAGCACGCCCGTTGTGTATCTTTAGCTGATATGCAAGTGTCTTCCTGCTATATATACACCGAGGGAAACCAGCCAGATTCATTTATAGTTGGTTTCCCCCCTCCCACCACCCCTGCCAATTTTTTGTCCTTACCAAACTTTCACCCTTCCAAGCCTTTCATGAATCTTGGGTGCAAATAAAAAATGGCTTAAGAAAGCAAAAGCTTTGCCCTGAAACTCGTGCTGTTACTGGTACGCATACTTCGGTTCTGGCGAGAGCAGGGACAGTCTCAATTTTTGGCAATGCCACCAGGGCGTCTATTGTGCCAAAGGTAATCCTGGTATATTAAAGGACCAACTTCTCTGCTTTCAGCCTGAATAAATTTTCTTGTTGTAAATAACTCCTCTGAGAGGTGACACTGGCCTAAGTCATTCAGAGGGAAATCCAGTTTCTGTGGCTCCCTTAAACGTGGGAGCGCTGGCGCTCAGCCACCTCCGTGCTGGGAGCTGTGCAGAGGCTCACCTGGGCTTCCCCCAGGGGAAAAAACACTCTTCTGTGCTCCTGCTTAATAAAATGTACAATGGGAGACGTTCAACAGCACTGCTGATTTGGGTTGTGTCTCAGGGGTTGGATTGTGCAGCTCCTGGGCCAGAGCTTCAGAACCTCAAGTGCCAAAGGCTGGAGCCCATCTCCTCCCAGGACAGGGACCAGGTGCCGCTCCCCTGCCACGCTCCGCACCGAGGCTCTTGAGCTGACCTCTGCTTTTAAGGAATGAGCCTCCTGACTTCAGCAAGGTGGTTCTGAGCATGCAGGTGGAATGCGTGCTCAAATACCTTGATGCAGGAAAGTCCTGATTTCCTTGGGAGCTCCCACGGGGCAAACGCCGGAGAGCACGCGCGTGTGCGTGTTAGCGTTGCGTGGGGTCGGGTAGAGCGGCGCAGACCCACCGCCCGCCTTTCTGCGGCCACTCTGCCACTTGCAAACTGCGACAGGGAAGTTTTGTAAGGGCAATGAATGCCCTCCAGTGGCAGAAAATAGGGACATGGAAAGGTTCAGAGGTTTTTTCTATATTTTTTATGGAATTGGTGTATATAGTTCGATTTCAGGTCATGGATGTGTCCGCTCCCAGTGTATTGGTGGGCATCCCTGTCTCTGCTCTTGCACTTCACACACAGCAAAGAGCTGAACCTCAAAATCTTTAGCGATAGTTACTGTTATAAAAGGCAATGGACCTCAGGATGCTCTTTCTAACAAATTTGTGCCGGTGAAGGGCATGTAATCAGACTGTCCAGCTTCATGAGCTGCGTGTTGATGGAGCATCCAGCAGAAGGGGGGGAGCCAGAATGCTGCAGCCTCAGAGAGAGATGGGGAGAATGGGAACTGTGGGGTCTGAATGTGGGAATCTTTTGCACAGCGAGGCTTTATGCAAGTGGTGGGTGTTTTTCTGTGTTGTTTTTGTTTCTGTTTTTTTTTTTTTTTTTTTTTTTTTTTTTTTATCCTGTCGTAATGGGTTCAGGCATGTTTGTAGGTCAGAGAGATTAAGGTACTTCTTGGGGGTTTATAATGTGTAAACATCCTTCAGAGAGCATCAAACATGCTGCAGCCTATTTCCATGTTTGTGATCCTTGTTTCCCTTACTTAAGAGGTGATATGGGGTAGAAATGCACTTGATCACTCTACTTTCCAAATTCAGAACAGGTTTATAAACAAACCAGAATTCCATGTTCATGATGGAATAATCCTCCCTTCCTTAAGAGGTGGTATGGGGTAGAAATGCACTTGATCACTCTACTTTCCAAATTCAGAACAGGTTTATAAACAAACCAGAAGCTTCCACAACTATAAGCCAAATACCAAAGAAGGGCTGGATGCCAGGACAGGGCTGACCCTGGTGTGCCCATTTGTTGGTGGCTTCACCAGCCTGTGGGTACCTCCTGGTGTCCCAGCAGTGGGAAACTGCAGAGGGCATGTGCAGCAGGGCCAGATGTGTTTATGTCAAAACTCTGTAACACTTCAGCGTTGTCTTAGGACAAACCATCATCTATGGGGTCATTACAGAAAGTGAACCTCTAAGCTGATAGCTCTGTTGTTCCCATATACCCGGTTCACGTATGGGAATGCACCAATCTGATCGCACTGTTTGCTGCTGGGAGCCCTTTCTTGTTCTGTGTTTCGGTTTGATAGCATCCAGTGCACAGCCTACTCCCAGTACAGGCCAACAGACTGGAAGCAGAAAGCTGGCCTTTGCCGTGCCCGCTCTGGCCCCGCGCCTGGTCGCTCTGCGGTGGGCAGACAGTGGTCCCGATCGCGGCGCTTTCAATTGTCTTTGATTACGCTGCTTCATTATTTGCAACACTCGAAGTAAGTCTTCCTTCCAAACAAAAAGATGATGCCCTGAGCTATAAAGTAATATTTTTGGGTGGTGCAGAGGCTGCCCTTTAGAAAAGAGCTCCAGCTGTGCTGCACGTGCTGTGTGAATATCGGCACAGGTAAAAGAAGCAATTTGTACTTTAAGTGACCCTGGATGTTGTCTCTGGAAATATCGCTTTTCCAGAAAGAATTTTCTGGGTTTGTCATCATTTGGTGATGGCCCAGGAAGGACTGAGATCAGAAACTGATGCAAGCGTTCGTGCGAGTCTCTTGTAAACTGTGGCTGGTTTGCTATATGAGCTTAATGCAAGTTATTTAGGATTTCCCACATCTCCTTGGGTGCCTCTGTATAACCACCTCCATAGGAGTTCGCTATTTAACTACACCTCACTCGTGAGGATTACACCTAAAATATATGAAGGAAAGAAACTAGTAGTGTTCATGTTAGTTCTCAAGTGCCCTAAGAGGTCTGCTTTGCTTCCTGATTTTGGCAGGTCATTGATTTTACACTTCTCAAAGATTTTGCTCTGTTCAGCAAGCAAATATAAAAAGGTATTTTTAAAATTTTATTCTAGGAAATGCAATAATCTATTGGCTTAAATAAAAGAATTGCCAGAGATATTGATTAAAAGCACTGGTTATCCCTCTTTTGATTTAAATGACTTAGCAAAGTTGATAAGGATACTAAGGGTTGTACAGGCATAATCAGAGCAGATAAATCGTTTGTGGTTTTTTTTTTAACAAAAATCTATTGCTTTTTCTTTTTTTGTTCTTTGAGGCTAGTATTCTGAACACATATGTATAAATGTATATGTATGAAGAAAAATAATAGTATTAGCAATTCAAGAGTAGAAAAGATCCTCAGTTAAAGAAAATCATCTTTTTCTGCTTTCTTCAGATTGGTTTCCAAGGGCAATTTCCACCCTGATCCAAATGATATTTCTCTGCTATTGAAGGCTGTCACATTAGAAGTCACAAGCAAAAATATTCTTCGTAGGATGCTCTGACAGAGACAATTTCATGCTTCTAGGTTGCAGCTGAGCATTAAGTTTTCCATTTTCAAACAGGGGTTATAACCGCGTGTTCATTCTGCACAACTCAAATAATACAAGTGTCCAAAAAGTAATTCCTGTTGACTTTCCTGTTGAAAACATATTCTCAAACTCCATCAGTCAATATTGCTTTGTGTGCCTTTGTGTGTATCGACAGGGTGTCGGGCTCAGAGGAAGGCGTGAGCTGGTGTTGACACAGTGTTACTGGGAGGAAAAGGTACACATCTGCTGGGAGAGTCTTGTTTAACAAGAGAAGTGGTGTTCGACTCTTTGAAATCAACCCCTCCAGTTAATTTGTCCAAACAGCAGATCTGCAGCCTTGCGGGAAGTCTTGCTGGGCCGTCCGTCCGCCCTGAGCTGGCTGGGCTGGGTGAAGCACTAAAAAACGTGAATCTTCGTCTTGTTTGGTCCCAATAACCCCATCCAGGGCGTTGCTGAGACATGGTGCAAGGCTTTCAGGCAGTGGCATCCCTGGAGATCATCGCTTTGTTTTTCCCAGGGAGCGTCAGGCTGCTCCCTGCAGCCCGAGAGGGAGGATGTGGGTGCTGAGCATCTACTGGAGGAGAGCTGAGCACCCTTTGGCTTTAACCCCGCTGAGATGTAGATGTGGTGCTTCAGGACATGGTGGTCGTGTTGGGTTGATGGTTGGACTTGATGATCCTTGAGGTCTTTTCCAACCTTAATGATTGTGTGATCCTGAGCCCCGGCTCCCGGAGCCAAGGGTTCTCCTCTGGTGTTGATCTCCTGGTGACAGGGTTGTCCTCTCCCAGATACACCTATTGCTGAGGCTGTCCCTGTCTTCAAACAGACCGTACGCTTGTGTTCCCTGCGGTGGGGATCGCTGGGATCAGTAAAGCCTAAGCAAGTTTCACTGAGCAGTTATCTGTGTGTTGAGCCAGCTCCAGGGTCGTGCTGGTGCCCTGATGCCAAAGGTTATGTTGACCCAGAGAGGAACTGGAGTACATCCAGGCTCCCCCGCGCTCGGCTCGCTGCTGTGTTCAAATTAACAGGGCAGCCGCAGCAGCGCGGGGTTTTGAACACAGGGGTTTTCATTCCTGGTTTAATGTCTGTGCTGTGATAGCCATCTCCTGCACAGTTTGCCTGTTTCTGATGTTTCCCTGGCCCCTCACTGAGCAGTGTCGTAGCGCTTGCACAAGCCCTTGGGCCAGCACCTGGGCAAGGGGATCTCAAGTGGCTGGTTCAAATCTTTCTTGACTCTTCATTTCTTTTTTTTTTCTTTTTTTTTTTTTTTTTATATTCTGAAACATGCCCTGTGAAGGAAAGGAATCCATGAGCTCATGCCACTTCTATATTCAACAACCCTTTCTGAGAGAGCACTTTTCCCCCTCCAGCAGCAGCCGGGAGGGATGTGTTTATGAGCGAGGATGGTCGCGCATGGCAGCAGAAAATCTGAGCTCATCCCGTCTCTCCTTTCCTAGACAAGCGCCTGAAAATACTGCCAGAATCGCTCGCTGCAAAACATAGAACGCGGCTCCTTGGCCACGTAAAAGCTGACTGGAGCTATGCCTCTGGTCAAAACACTTTCAGATTTATAGGTCATGTGGACTAAACGAAAATACTTGGAAGGAAAAGGAGGCTTGCACGGATTATGGGTTCTTTGCCTTGTTCTGGACAAATAAACCCATGGGTAAAAGGAGAACAGAAATGTGTTTTCTGAGATGAGACATTTTGTAGGCAGAGGTGGATTTGCAGAGCCAAACTGGCCCTACGTGCTGTCTAACCTCCAGGAGACCTGGGCTGCAGATCAGACCCATTAGTCAGTCCATGACCCCAGCAAAGCCTCCTGTGGAAGGTAAAAAATGTTGGAGAAGACTGTGGCAACACTTACTAACTCAGCCTGCATTGTGGTGATTTTTATCAAGTTGGGTCCATGACTTGGAAACCCCATGTCTAGGGCAGGATCCTACGGGCACCCTGGGAGCTGCCCTGCTGCCCACACACCTGGGCAGCTGCCTGGACAACCCCTCACCCTCATGGGGTTTGGCTCTAGGGTTCTGCAGAGGACATGTATGTTGGCAGGCAGGATTTAGAGGAGATATCAGGAAGAAATCTTTTCTTGTGAGGGTGGTGAGGCAGTGGCCCAGGTTGCCCAGAGAAGCTGTGGATGCCCCATCCCTGGAGGGGTTCAAGGCCAGGCTGGATGAGGCTTTGGGCAACCTGGGCTAGTGGGAGGTAGGGGGGCTGGAACTAAATGATCTTTAAGGTCCCTTCCAACCCAAACCATTCCATGATGGTGAAGGTTTTCCCCCGCTCTGTGGACCGCCTTGAACAGTAACATAGAAATGTCAGGGAGGATCACCCGGCTGGGTACGTTAGCATTAAATGGAAAACTTTCAGGGTGCTTTTCAGCTCCTTGGCACAGTAATGTGATGAATCATCTGTAAAATGCTTTTCCCCCAGATGTGGCTGCACAATGTGTGATGCGTCTGACAGCAGACATCTGGCCGGACAGCAGCAACAATGTGGTCTGGTTTTCCTATCCTATTGGTTTACCTTACTCATCTGCTGAAGTTCCCCTGAGCTGTGGCTTCCTTGTGGCCACTGTACATCCCAGCAGAGTGCCCTCCATCCCATACACCGTGTCAGGGATGGCGAGCAGACCGAGGGCCTGGGGGAATGCAGGGCTGGCACACGGCTTCGGGGTGATGTGAAGGTTAAACTTCAGTGACAGATGTTAACCTGCTTTGACTTGAATTGGGTTGCAGGCTGCATCCAAAGAAAGGAGCAGGGCTTGCTGTCTTCTGCTGGGTAGGGTGAGGCAGGCATCTCACCAGCCGTGCTCCTTCTCACTGGACCTTAGCGGACCTCTCACGAGATGTTGATCTCATTATGTCTCCACAAATTTCATCTCAATTCCTATAAAAGCGACTGAACACCCAAGACCCAAGGCCCCCATTTAACTGCAGGTGTAGCCCTGCACATCACCTTTTGGCCTTCACTTAGGTCCCATATCAGGAAGGGTTTGTTCTTCAGATGATGTTTGTATCACTGCTATGCGGCTGAAAATGCTGAGTCCAGGGAAAGAAATTCAGACAATCAAGTGGGAATCTGCTGGGCTGGTTCAATCCCACAGACTGGGAAAGGAGCTCATCCTGCAGCAGGTGTAGCCAGAAGCGGACTCTGAAATATGTGGGGTCACCCCTCTGCTGCATCTTCTTACTCGGAAAGAATTAATCTGACTGAAAAAAAGAAAAAGTAAATAGGAAGTAAATGCCTAGCTCTGGAGATCAGTGAAGTGCACTAGAGGAGACGATGTTTTGCCCTCTGACACCCATGGTTTTTTAGCTTTGGTAGCTACTCATTATGTAAAAACAAATGATGCTTTTAAAATCAATAACGATGGAAGTAAGGGCAATGGATAAAAGTAAATAGCACATAAAGTGTATTACTTATAAATAACACTATCCAGAGTTAAAGAATCTAGTGGATTGTGTGCCTCTCGGCAAAGATACGGTGTTGTGAGGGCAGGGGAGGGATGAAATCAAGGAGAAGCTGCAAATACAACGCACAGAACTGCCTCCATGCCTGTAAGGAACCATCGCCATGTGGCGTTGGGGATGGCGAAACGATGAGGAAAGGCTCTTTCTAAATCTTTGCAGTTGCTGAAAAAAAATCGCGTGATCTGTCTGTGTAGCATTTGTTTGTCTTGGCAATGTTGTAGAGGAGCCAAGAGAATGAACGGGTGGGGTTTGCCCCTACCTGCCCCAGGCTGGTGTGCCCACTGGTCAAAGCAACAACAAGATTGCAAGGGAGCAGTGTGGGAAAACCTCATGGTGAGCAGGTTAGTAAAGCCAGCGATGGGCTTGGGTGGTTGGCAGCGGAAGAGCTGTGTCCTGCTGGTGTCCAGCCACGCCGTGGGGAGGTCCCCAGCTCCTCCGTTTCCGAGGGCTGCCACCGCAGAGCTCGCTGCAGCAGTGGCTCCTCGCCCACTTCCTTTCAAGGGCATTATATGGCCCTCAGCACATTTTCATAACAACATTCCTGTTTGATTAAAGAAAAAAAGCAGGCCAAGATTTCAGAAATTGAATATGACATACTCTGAAAATCGCTCTATCTTCTCCGTGTCCATTGCTCTGTGATCTTTGCCGCTTTGAAAGCTTCCAAAAATAACTTGAAAGAGATGCACGGCTCGATGATTGCCAACACAAGCAGTTATTGATCTCCATGTCTGCTTGAAAAGAGGACGGTAGAGGAACCGTGCTCTGCTATCCACATGTTTAGACCTTCTGTCTCGTTTTGCTTCAGCTAGTGGGGAAAGACTTGTACCGTGGCATGGCAACAAAGAAAATCCTCTGCCTGCTTTAAAGTTATCCAGCACTTTTATAAGTATTTTTAAAAATACTAAGTATTTATAAATATTTATA